>NW_016172503.1:0-13007 GCF_001687245.7 Rhagoletis zephyria | reverse complement strand
GTTCGGCTCCGCCCGAACTTAGACTTTCTTACTTGTTTATTTTGATTTTTTATTCTATTTGTAGATTATATTTATAGTTTCGCAAATCGACATGCGACACAATACTTTCGCATGACATCGCTGTGGAGAAATTCTTGCATCTTTTCGTGCGTAGGTTATAGGGGCTTTCCAATACTTTTTGCATTCCCAGACATAACCTTTTCCCACTGGGTTTGAAAGTGCATTTACATGCTTGCCCCAATTTGTTGATTTCCAGGGGGTCAAGGTTCGAATTGCATTGCAGGAAATATGCAAATCAAATACATATTTTTAACCGACTTCCAAAAAAGGAGGAGGTTATCAGTTCGTCGGAATCTTTTTTTTTTATGTATGTTACTGCATAACTTTGGACCCCGTCAACCGATTTCGATAATTCTTTTTGCATCGGAAAGGTAGTGTCTCAGAGGTAGTCCCATACTAATCTGGTTAAGATCCGATCAGCGGATCATGAGATGTATATATATATATCTTTTTTTATATGCGAGTTGAAGTCGGTTTTTTTTTTGCTAAAAATTACTTGTTTTATCTTGATTATTCACTTCATGGATGCTTTTTCAAAACGATCGCTTGATTTTAATATGCGCGTAGTTGAATTGAATATATATCACTATACAGCACTTTTGTTGAAGTTTATGGTAAGAGCAACTATGTTTCTGATTGAATTTGCTATTTTTTTTTTGTCAGAGTAGGAGGATAGTTTTATCAAGCTTTCATCACAAAACGGGTAAAGAAAATTTTAGTATTAGTATACATCGGGGATGTTGCGAATATTTGCATTCGCATTCGTTCGAATGATTCGCATCATTTTACACATTTTCTTCGACATTCGCAGTGGCATCAAATAATACGAACAGGGACCGTAACTGTTACAACTTTTATTAAAAAATCGTTCTTTAACAATTATTTTTTAACTTTTATTTAATTACTCCTTAAATAACTTATTTTATAAATCCACAATAACAATTATTTTTGGTTTTTATCTAATAAAACAGTTGTTTTTGATTTTTAAGTTATATGTATTACGTAACAATTATCGACGGCTTTTTTTTGTAAAAGTCATGAATAAAAATCAGTCACTGACCTTTATTTTTTAAATCATGCTTATAAAAGTCATTTGTATAAGTCGTAGTAAACTTTTGTTTCCCAAAACCTTCTTAACTGCGAAAAATGTTAATGACTTTTATACGAATTATTTAAAAATAAAAGTCGGTGACTGATTTATATTGATGACTTTTGAAAGTAAAAGTCACTGACGGATCTAAATTGGTGACTTTTATAAATAAAAGTCTTCAATAACTGTTATCAAAGACATAATAAAAAATCTAAAATAATTATTAGTTTTTCAATTCTGAATAAAAATTGGAAATAAAATTTTTTTTTTTAAATACGAGTCTTGGTGAAAAAAGGAATCGATTGGTATGTATAACTTAGTTGTAGAACATTTCATTCATAGTGAATTTTTCCATGACAGTTTTAATCAATAAACAAAAAATGTATTGCAAAGACGCACACGCCTACATACATACATATTTACCTGCAATTTATGTATACATAGCTACGTTAGAGTGAAGATTTGCTAAGCCAATCTTTACAAAATTTAAAGGAGAGGAAAAACTTTGAATACAAAATTTTGGGTGCTCAAAGCTAAGCAAAAGTTCCATTCGAGTCAGAAGGATTCGATGTTAATTAAGACATTTGGGATCATTTTAGTCTTATCGAATTCTCTGTGTCTATTTTGGACGTAACAAATTTGCCTTTCAATGTACTATATAAATAGAAAAAAAAATGTAACAGGTACCTGAATTCTTTTTGGAAACAATACGTTTTAAATTTATCTTGCTTCTTATAGTATCGAAATATGAGTTTTCACAAAAAGTGGACTTAGCAACTTTTCACCCTAAGCTAGTGGATATAGTAAGCATATGTGTATGTACAAATATTTCGGCTATAACTTAGACGAAACGTGAAAGTACCAAACAAATGGCAAGCAAACTTCAGCGGTTTGATACAGAAAAAAAGGGAAACACTCAAAGTGCAAACATCTGCGACCTTGAACTACATACAATGGAACAAATGTTGGCCGTAACCGAATTATGTACACCGGTGCATTGGCGAAATGTTGGCTTGCTTTGATTCCATTTCTTCTTTGCTTTATTTGTGCGCACACTTTAAATTCACAGCGCCATAATTAACACCATTTGGTGCCTTTTTGACGGAAAATAGTATTTCAACAAAAAGAAAGGGTCGTTTCAGAAAGCCACTTAGTTTCGAATACGCTTTTTGCTCACTCTTGGTTTTTTAACTAATCAAAATTTTAGTTAAATCAAAATTTTTGAACTTCTTAAACAAATTATAAAATGAATATTGGTCAAGCATTAAACACAGGAATGATACTAGCTTGGCACCAACACCGAAGGGGTTGATTAAAAAAAATGTTATGTTTTTTATTGAAATGCTGTTTTTATTGCGATATATGCATATTCGGGCGGCAGGGCCTACATTCAAGTCCTGTTCAACGCAACGCAAAAAAAAAATAAAGAATGCTTTTTTCTAATAGTGGTTGCCCCTCGGCAGGCAATGGCAAACCTCCGAGTGTATTCTGCCATGAAAAACAGTTTCTCATAAAAATACAATCGCCGTTCGGAGTCGGCGTAAAACTGTGGGTACTTCCCCTTTGTGTAACAACATCAAGGCGCACGCCAAAAATCGGACGAGAAGCGTTGACAAACACCAATATTTGTATAAGCCAGGCCTTCCCAAAGTGGGTCCGCGCGTGCCTGGGGTGCCGCTAGTGGCTAGAGTATACTAGTGGTGCGGACAAATTCTTTAGACTCCATACACAATGCAAGCGGTTTGATCAAACTTCAACATGACGGCCAGAAAATAAAAAAAAATTAGATTTTTATTAAAATTACCTTCAGCAGCTCGTCAAACCCCATACACAACACAAATAGCTTGCAGCAAAGGGATATTTCGCTTTTAAACGTAGTTCCCCAGTAAGTTTTGTCAACGTGAAATTGTATCAGAAAATTTTCAGAAAAGTAGCCGAAAGCGTCCCCTTTTCACAACCACTTTCGGTACTTTTGTAGACCTAATCCGCGTTTCATCCACTTTTCTTCCCGTTTCTGGATTCATTTTCGGAGTTTTTGCTGTCTGGGCTGTTCTCGTAACAAGCGCAGCAGCTTCGCACACGTGTATATATTACTTATTCTTTGGGACTTCACAATCACACCGTCAAAGAGCGAATCAACATGATTTTAGAGGCAGTCTTCTCGTGTTAGTGAGGTACCCATTCGCAATGCAAATCGAAGAAGAACGAAGTACTTGAGACTTACGCCACTAGCGACGAAATTTTTAAAGCTATCGACAAATTTGTACACAACAATGGTTTGAATGGAGCAAGTGTGCGGATATTTGTGGTGGTTGGAAAAGCGAAAGGAGCGATGTCTAGGATGAAGCAAGAGGCAGAAAACGCCACGAGAAGTCACTGTATGATCCCTCGGTATTCCCTGGCGACTGGGAAGATGCCGCCACTAGATTTAAAACCCGTATTGGGTGACGCTGTGGTGTAGTTGTAAGCAGTGCGCGCTTCCACTCCGAAACGCCTGAGTTCAAGCCCTGATCAAAGCAACATGGCAAAAAAATATAGAAAAAAGGTTTTTTCTTAACAGCGGTCGTCCCTCGACCTCCGAGTGTATTTCTGCCATGAAAAACAGCTTCTCATCAAAATACAATCGCCGCTCGGAGTCGGCGTAAAACTGTAGGTCCCTCCGCTTTGTGTGACAACATCAAGGCGCACGCCACAAATCGGAGAAGAAGCTCGGCCAAACAATAACATATATGTAAGCGGCAATCTATTATATAATAATAATAATATAATAATTTAGAGGTCGCTCAAAACACTCAAAGTTGTCCATGTATTTTGTATGGGGAAAAACGAGTTTTCGTAGAAACGGTAAAAAATTCCTGAAAATGCACATTTCTTGATCGGAAAACTTTATTTATCTTTTTGATATTTTCAGTAATAGTACCCAGTTATTTATTTAACCATTTTCTATTACTAACTACTTCTTATAGGACCCCTAAACCCTCAAAAAATTCAATGGGGGACCCATAAATAATCGCTTGTATTTAAAAATGGTAAAATAATCAACTCAGTATTATTATTGGCAGTCTCATAAAGAGAAGCAAAGTTTTCCGTTTAAAAAATATAAATTTTCATTCCTATGAAAACTTGTTTTTTCCCCATATAAAATACGTGGAAAACTTTGAGCGTTTTGAACGACCTCTAAATATTTTTTGGTTTAACAAAAAAACAGGGCTATAATTTTTTTCGGCATAATTCATTTTATTTAACCTTGCTTACAAACAGTACGCTTTCTTATAGCTACATTTGAGTTTACATATTTGAGAATTACATAATTATTCAAGCTCTGAATCTAAAGGAATAATAAATTGAGCAATTGAAGAGCACATGCTAGAGGCTTTGCATTTGGCCTACATTGCACTTTTAATAAAATGAAATACTGTAGTAATCCATACCTTTTTTACCTTAGGGTCGTAACATTAAATACATAAATAAATATAGCGACTTGAAATGTACAGGGTAGCACCAAATAACTGTAGGCCATGTTTTTTGAAAAATAAAAGGGTTCTTTATATATTTTGCTAAAAAAGTGTTTTATTTTTAATTTTCTACAGATTTTAATTACATTTTATTAATTAATTTTTAAATTTGTTTCCCTCTCTCTGGGTTTACAAGCGGTAAACTCTTTGAGAGAAAAGCGAAAGCGGTACGCAAGTTTTCGTCGGTTAATTTATTCCATATCTTCTGTAACCATAGGCTGATTTCCTCCTTCCTTTATACTCTCCCTTTTGTCCACCATAAGTTCTCAGACTCAGAAATCAAATAAATTCGGAACTGGTGACTAGAGCGGCCATTTATTCGACCAACCCTATACAGTTTTTCCTTTTTTTTTTATTTATTTTTTATACAAAGTTTAAGAAAAAATACACCTTAGAAAGACTTGCGTGCCACATGTACTTATCTCACAAGGTTTATACTGCTGGAAAATGCAAATTTATTAAAAAAAAACCTGTGCGTAAGTTTTTGTCGCCACCCTCTATGCTATGGCCGTACTAAATGTTTACATTGAAAGCAGACATTGTTGTTACTCATACGCCCTGGTAAGTAAAGCTGGAAAGCAAGAAATGATGTGGAGGATATTTGGTGTTGAGTTTTGTAATAGCTCACATAAATTGTCTAAATACAGTTACGAGTAACCAGTATATTCATATGGTTTGTAAAATATCAACATCATCGGGTACCTCTTTATTTTGTACGTGATGGTAGCAGGCAAAGAAGAAGACAATGTGGAAAAGGACTTGGCTTCACTTGGTCGTTTTAACTTCGTTAGACAGTCAACAAAAAACGAATGGCGTGCTTTATTGGACTCCACCACAATCGTTTAAGTGCTTTCAGGGCTATGCTATGAGTTATTATCCTGCATAAAATGTAATGAGTTGAGATTAGAGCAACTGAAACCGGGGTCATACCGGAATAGACTCATGTTCATGCAAGTTACATCGACATAGCTACGTACGTATGCAGGTGTATAAGTATGTCTTGCGACGCGTTAATTACTACTTTAATTCAAAATATGTAAATCCATCATCATTACTGCTGCTTTTATGAGCATACGTGCATACAGATGTACACAGTTTGTATCTACGCACACGCATGAGCCAAATTCTTGTTGTTAATTTTAGTGTTAAAATTGCAGTTATTTAGGTTACAGCTTAAGGGGAAATAAAATTTAATGCGAAAACTTTCGAGTACATTAAATTTGCGTAATATCTTTCAACTTCTCTAATAAAATTTAATTTTTCCATATTGGATTTTGTGTTGCGTTGCAACGATGCGGATTATTTGAGCAGATGTGCGTAGATATGTATGTATGTGAATACACATACATGTATGTGTGAGGGTATGTATTGAAATTTCGTTGCCCCCCTTGGAGGTTGACATTGGTTGCAAAGTCATCTAAATCGAAATGCGGAGGCTTACTTTTCGCGCGAACTTTTGCCATTAGCGATGGCATTTAATTATTCAAATTAAACTCAAAAAATACAACAGCGGAGATGCAGAATAATAAATATTCATTTTCGAGGGTGTGAGAATGTGAATAATTACTTGAGCAACTAGTTGTGTGTGTGTTTTCGGAAAAATTTTCAAACAACCGCATATGTATGTGTAAATTAGGGTGGTGCAAAAATTAACTCTACTTTTTGGAATTTTCATGCTGTCACCCACCAGCCGTATCTTGGAAATTTCCCATATAATGGTTTCTTTTTAAAAATTAAAAAACAAAACAACTAACAGCAAAATTTCAGTATATTATATTATCGAAAGAGCAAACATTCCTATTATTTATGAAACTCGATTTCATTCGTTTAGCTGCCTAAGCTGGCTTCACATTAGCACATCCTGTTAACGGTTTTTGGCTCTATCTCACGAATGGCTGGATCGATACTCGCTATTAGAGCAATAGAAACCAGATCAAAAATTTTTATGATATTCGTCTGTCTGTCTGTATGTTTGTACGCGCATCACTCTAAAACTAATGATTGAAATTGAATCCAGTTTTCACTAATGTGTTGCTAGAGATCTTACTTAAAATATAGAAAGAAAAAAGTTAGAGAGTTGCCACCTATTTGAAAACTTGTTGTTTAAGTGAATTGATAAGATAAAGTAAGTATTGCGATGTGTCTATCAAACGAATAAGGTTTAGGAAGGCTTACAGCCGAAAATATTTTTGTTGAAGGTTGCCACATGTTTGAAAATTTTAAATTTAATATAATTGAAAACAAAAAAAAAATGTTGCAATATGGGTATCAAACTGAAGAGGTTTAGGAAAGTTTACTGCCGAAAATATTTTTGAGGAGGTTTGCCACCTATTTGTAAATTTTTTTAATTAAATTGGTAAAATAAATCAAATATTACAATACGGGTATCAAACAACACGAAAATACTTTTAAGGCGCGGTGAAGGACGCCGGGTATTTGCTGGTCTTCACTAGTATTATAAATACGAAGGCGAGTTTGTTTGTTTGTTACATAGGGTAGCTTCTAACTCGACTAGACAAGAGGACGTATCACCTTCCATATAAACGGAATTTCTTATACTACATACCTCCGGAAGTATTTGTGGTAAAGTACTCCAACTTGGTATACATATAAAATCAATACATGCAAATGGAGGGCTGCCACCTTTTTAAAAAATCAAATTCAACCTGAATTTACGGAATTATTACATTATCGGTATCACGCGAAATGGTTTTGAAATGGTTTTATTTCTCAGCTTTTTAAAAAGTCCAAATTTACTCGGGTTATGAAAATTTGGTAATTGGAATGTGTATCACAATATGGATGTCAGACGAAATAAGTTGTGGTTTGAGAATATTTTGAAGAGAGTTGCCACCTATTTTAACACTAAACCTAAATAAAGTTATTCAAAAAGTCAAATTAATTATGACAATACAAATGGTTTTTAAAAGGCCTTGTTTTTACAAATACATGCAGGACTGTCACCTCTTTGCAAAATCAAATTTCGCTTGAATTATAGGAATTAGGTAATCGAAATACATATATATGTACCTTAATACGGGTGTCAGATGAAAAAGGTTTAAGAAGGTTAAATTCAAACAATTTAATAATTTGAATGAATCACAACAATATCAATCGGATGGTTTTGAAACTACTCATCTCCAAACAACTTGTAGGGTTTTCACCTGTTTAAAAATTTCAATCGGGCTAGAATTTAAGGAACAAGAAAGAGGTTCAAGAAAATTTTAGTTTAATAGCTAAAAAAATTTGGTTTTTTTTTTGTAGATAAAGAGTTCTTCATTCAAATTCTGAGATAGATCGTTTTTACATCAAATTCTGAAGTATAGCGTTCTTCAGCAATTTTCTGAGATATGGCATTTTAGTACTGGGTGACGAGATATGTTGATCTTCCACTCAGTCGTCGCTATGAAATATTATGCAAAACTACAAAGCGCCGAATTAAAATACTCGAGTATCTTTGTTTTCAATATGCTTTAGTTCTGGTAGGTATCTGGAAAAAAAATTAGACCACCCTCATGTACATACATACGTTAAATTATTTTTTCATTTTTGGCTTCAAACTTTGCAACTTTTAAAATACTAACACAATAGCAGTCTAAGAAATGTCATTTTCAGTATTGAAAACAATAACAAAAAGTCTTAATAAAGAGCATATAGCAGCCCACCACTCTACATACATACGTTGAAGTATGCCCAACTTACTGCTAAATAATAAAACTTTATGTAAATACATGTACATGTCCATGTACATATCTACATTTCTACATATCCAAATATATAAGTAATTTCATGCATATTGTTTCTATGCGTGCATCTATTCTTCTACACAATGTTATGTTGTTTTCAAGTTGTTGTATTAATTTGTCCGAAACAATAGGAAATGCCAAAATGTGCAAAGTTAGTTTAGACGAATGATTTCGGTATGGTATTTCAGTTCTTATACATCTGTATAAACTTTATTATATGTGTAATACGCATTTCTTGTAATACAAATAAATAAATATAGGGTGAGTCAATAACACCACAAATGTTCGCAATAGATCGCTCTATTGAAATCACATGTTGTCTAAGAAAACGTTCACCTTTCACTGTAACAGCATTACCGGCATCATTTTCGAAGCGGTACGGTCCGATGATTCCGTTAGGCCAAAAACCACACCAAACAATGACTTGTTATGGGTGCATAGTTTTTTTTGCAGTTTTGTTTGTTAACTTATCCGTTTAGGTCAGAGGTTCCCAAACTTTTTTTCTCGTAGACCCCTTTCAAAAATTTACTGGTTTCAGTGGACTCCCTGCTGATACATTTCTAAATATTCCCAAAGCTCGTAAATAAATTAAATGTAAAAATAAGATCTAACAATGTAAATTTGCATCGCGGGTGAACTCAATAACTAAACTCAGAGTGGCCAAAATAAAAGCAAAAAAGATTTGCTTGTGTTCTGTTTATAAAATTATGTGATTACACACTTGTAAGTTTTAACAAATGGAGCTCGTAAATACATCAAAATACTGTCTCGCTCGGAAGAGTTATATTTTTAAGAGCACTGCGAGCGCTAGCGCTATTTACATTATCTTCACCATAAACTCATCAAATATTCGGCTCACTCAAGACTCTGCACGTGGAGTATATGTAAAATAGTTTATTTGTGTTAATGGCATCATTTTTATTTTTATCGCTCCGAGTTTTAAAGTGAGGCGAAAAATATTTATTTAGCTTTTAATTCAGAAACTGACAATACGGAAAAGAATGAGTTCAAAAAAATCGATGACAAATAACCAAGCAAGCAAGAAGCACAAAAAGTGTTCCACGATCTCATCTTCTTCAAGGCAAGATGGGCAAATGGACTTGTTATTTACGCCTATCACAGTCAGGTGTTTGTACCACATGAAGTGAGCAGTCAGCAGTCCAGTAAGTTGTCTGCAGTGTCATCTGCTCAGTGAGAGTAAAAAATTTGATAGGCCGTGTGAGATTGAAGGCAACATGAGTTTTGCCCACCTGCATNGCCGTGTGAGATTGAAGGCAACATTAGTTTCGCCCACCTGCATCCATTCGATGCCTCTCAGTCATTTCTGAGCGAAGTATTCACCCAGTTTCTGATGGAAGCTTCGATTGCCGAAGGTGGGAGTGCTAAAACTGGTTGCGAACAGAGGAATACCTGGTCTGAGGCAACTCTGGCCAAATGATCAGATGTCTCATAACCAGGTACTCCAGAGTGACCTGGCACCCAGAGTGATACAACCTCGTTATGTTCACTATCATATTTTAGTCGAGACTTGCATTGCCGAACTAGTTCGGAAGTACTTAAATAAAGAGCTTGGTTGTCACTGCAGTCACGTAAACTCTCTCCCCTACACCCATGTTTCACCACGTAGTCCATGGCTTTGAGTATTGAAATTACCTCAGCCAGGAAGACCGAAGCATATTCCACATACACGTGAAGCTTATCTCCATTAACCCCGCAAAGGACCCCAGATCATGACCCAGAGTCAGTTTTGGAGCCATCAGTGAAGATTTGACAATGTGTGACTCTGGTCTCAGCGATGGAATCAAACCAGCATTCAGTCTCAGGAATCTCAACATTATAGAATTTTTTAGTCTGCAGGTTGCCTTAAAGGCGTATGAAAACACAAAGTAACGGTAAGTGCAGCAGTGCGTCAAGAGCACTATACACCACTCAAAAAAATTTAAGTTAAATAAAGAGGCTATCAAGAAACCATTTTGGTTCTTTATATGGAAACCAGATACATTTTCGTGGACCCCCATTTACAACTCATGGACCCCCATATTTTTTTCACGTCACCGTGGACCCCCGTCGAGTCTTCCGTGGACCCCTGGGGGTCCACCTGGACCACTTTGGGAATCACTAGTTTAGGTGAAAGTGTGCTCCATCGCTCATGATGGTTAATTCTTTTGTTTTTTAATCTACATTAACGTTAAGATCACTTTTACGCGTTGTTCAACTGAGTATAGTTCCACGAATAACTTTGCTAAAGCTCGCAGTACCAATCGTCTGAAAGAAAAAAATAAGAAACAACATTAACAAATAATTGCTGTCAAAGATCTGCACCACCCTGCATATGTACACATGTATGCATGAATTATTTACATACAAGTATCTTCAACAGCCTGTACGTTTTTACGAAAATTTACAACTTTGGCAAACTCGCCAAACACGTAGCGACTTGGTGAAATATGTTTTCGAACTATGAACAAGTAAATCTAGATGTTTTGCAAAATTTTATGTGTTCGTGATGTTTTTCTTTACTACGACCGCAAACAAAAAGACGTTAAAATTTGTGTATCGGAGTCTTGGAAAATTTTACATTTAAATTTGCAAAAACTGTTAACAAAAGTTTGGATTATATCCAATTTAGTCGCAGAAATAAACATCACATTTGATTTGTATTTATTGCAGCGATAAATCTTGGTGATAGAACTAATTATGTACCTACATCTGTATATGTATGTATATTTAAAAAAGTAAGCGCACCTGGACCACACGGGAGAAGTGAAACTTACGTTATATATCTATTTGGTCTCATAACCTATATACATATCGTCGATGTTTTTGCAACACTGCCCATCGACCAATTGCAAAACCGCCTATCTTACGGCACTCAAATTTTACAGCAGAGCGAAAAAACGGTTTATTCCTTGAAGGCATTGCCTTGATAGGCAGGATTTTCTCTAGCTATTATTTTACAAATTTGTTGTTTAATTAACGATTTTTATGCATAAATCTCCAATTTTTGCCACAACGGCGATGTAGGCGGTTTTGCAACTGGTTTGGGTTGCCAGATTTTTTTATGCGCGAAACCATGGGCCAAATATAGTAAAATTCCGTTTTTAGTTTTTCACTCTGACGTCAGTAATTTAAAAATCAGAAACCCCTAGAATTTAAACAGATGAGGAAAACCCCTAGAATTTAAACAGATAAAAGTTTCTGGTGCAGAAGAGCTGGTAAATATTGAAAATGTAATTTTAAAATGTTATCCTTGAAATTTCGCAATATTTGTTTTTGAAATAGTTATATGTTAAGGCTTTCTATAAACTCGACAACATCCTCAAGTTTCGTTCTTCTAACTCTGATAGCTTAAAAATTACCTATCAGTCCTTGTGAATCCAAAAAAAAATTGAATCTTTTAAGTTCTAAAGATATTTCCTATTGCATTTGTTACCCATATTTTTATTCTCCATTGCATTGAATTTTTTTAACAATTTTTAGGATAAATCATATGTTTGAAATAACAAAGTCCTTCAAAATAAATCCTACGGTCAGAGACAAAAAATAAAAAAGCCACTTTAAACAAAAATGTAGGTTTCAAACCCCTTTATTATTATTTATTTCATGGTAGGAGAGCTTCTCAAACATTATAGAAGCAATTTTTTCGATTCAAGGTGTTGAAAGGTAATGAATGCCTAACTCCCGGGACTAATTCCGGGATCCCGGGAATGTGACAACGCCATCCCGAAAACCCCGGGATCGGAAAAGCCGACAAATTAACATCCCTAATACGTACCCTTACCCGGTAAGTGTAAATTAAAAAAGTTAACGCCTCTCCGCTATGTACATAATTGCTTAAAGTGTATTTAAAATATTCTTCTTACTAATTAACCATCTGTCAAATAAATAAATAGACCGTAATATGTCGTTAAAAAAATTGCGTCTGCGAATGCAATTACTTATGCATATTTAAAAATAAATGGCATGACGGTGCGAACAAACGAATGGGCATGTACTTTTCCATACATATGTATGTATGTATGTGAACACAATTTTATTAATGTGACAGCAGAGGGAGTTAATATTTATTTTCCTAGCAATATCAAAATACTTATACAAATGCATACATACCTATGTATGTACATACTTACTTACCTATGCGACTGTACAAATTAGCTCAATGGTTGCCTGCTCCAGTTAGTTAAGGTAAAACGCAGAAATAAGTTGCCAGAGCAGATTACACGCTTAGCTGCACAAATAAATTGCGAAAGCACTTAAATGTAAGAACATGTCTACATATATATATACATATGTGTTTACAAACGCATGTAGGTTAATATTTAACAGGTTAAAAATATGTATATATGTACCTACATATTTATTTGCGAGCGCAAAAATCAAGAAGGATAAAATGTTTATATGCAGGCACAATTTTTACTTACATAAGAACAGACACATGTGCATACATACGTATGTATTATATATACATATATGTACATATGTATGGAGGTATTCATGTAGCGCAAGTAAAATCGAGAGACCTGTGACAAGCTGCTTATAATAAGTACATAATGACCAGGGAACGGATTTTTAGGACCTAAAAACCTATAAAAAAGG
>NW_016172502.1:7540-13009 GCF_001687245.7 Rhagoletis zephyria | reverse complement strand
AAGTTTATTTCATTCTATTTTATTTCCCTTTTTATAATCTCAAAACTTTCAAAGAACTTTTTTTTTGTTAAATATTGATCAATTTTTAAAAGGTTTGAAATTTTCTTAAAGTGCGGTTAAGCGTGACAGTGCAAGCGCTTTTTCTAGATCTTTTCTAATTTGAAAAAGTTCAAATGCAAATATTTATTTGGTATGGGAATATTTTTAAATAGGGTTGCCATATTTTTACTAAAACTAAATATAAAAATTTGAATTTTGATAAAATCATAAAAATGTTGCATAAAAAAATCCAAAAAATATTTTGAAATTAATTTATTTTCGTTGCGTGACGTATTTAAATATATATTAATGCGTTACACATTTTGTGTCTTTTTTGCGCGCATTTTAGCATTTCTAGTAAATTTCCCAGGTCATAGATTTTTATATAAGCATAAAAATATTTGGTAGCAGAATTGAAAGTGGAATTTTCTGCATTCACAGTGTAAACAGACAAAAAGTAATATCAGAAAGTTCGACTTTTGGAAATCAAAACTGCTTTCAAAAGTAACTTTATATGCAAGGTGCTGCAATCTCTTTTAGAAATTCTTGAGTTTGACTTGCGCTTGCCACGTCTAACACCCACTTTAGTTTCTTTATTTTTCCTTATTTTCATTCCGCTGCACATTTATTCTCGAAAAGATCGCAAAATTTAATTACAAGTCAATTGCACTGATTCAATAACACTTCAAATGCAATGAGAGAATAAAGGAAAACTAAGTGAAGTGAATAACAACACAAGAAGAATAAGAAACTGAGCACAGCAAACAACAGTCAATAAGTAATCTGAAGAGCAACAAACCACCAAGTAAAACAACAATTTTCAACATTCAGACAACATCGCTAATAATGGCTAATAACAGAGAACAACAAAAATAACAACAGCAGTAAACACAACTTCAACCGCAACTTGAGAAGCCGCAACCGCCACCGCTGTCTGAGCGCGACGGCTGCATGGCTAAGTGCAGTGCGAGTAATGAGAAAAGTAAATAACAGCAGCAGCAACAACAAGAAAAATAAAGAGTAAAACCAATTTTATGGCTGCGCATAATTTGCGAGTAAAGCAACAGCAGCAACAAAAAAAACAAACAATAATAATAAGCAGCAAGCACAATCCACCGCCACAACAACAACAAAACCAAGAACTTTAAACTGCTTAATGGCAGCAAAGTGGTGGCCCGACTGCAACAGCAACAATCGCAGTCAGCGCATGCAACATTGCTTCGTTTGTTTTTTAGCTGCTGCCGCTGTTGTTGTGGCTCGCAAATTGCCCGTTTGCCTGGCTGGGCAAACACTCGTCGCGTCGTCTGTCGATCAGCAATCAAATGCTTTGGTTTTGTAATTCTCTTTTAGTTTTTCAATGCTGTTGGTTTGCTGCTGCCATTGCAATAATGATTGCCTTAAATGTGCTGCTGCTGCTGTTGTTCCTCGCCAACGCGCTGAATTTTGTATATTTGTTGCAAACTCTGCTGCTGCTGTTGGCGCTGCTACTGGGCCACTTTTTCCTCCGGCTAATGTTGCTCATTTTCATGTTTGCTTTTATGTTATGTTGCTGCTGCCGCTTTTGTTCACATCGTCTTTTATTGCATTGCGGCGCATTGTTGCTACTGTTTTTGTTATTATTATACATAGTTGTTGTTGCTGGTGTTGTTGCTTGTGCTGTTGTTTCTGCATTTGCCGTGCATATTGGCGCGCACGCATGTGTTTAGCATTTAATTAATTTTGCGCTAGGCCAAGCGAGTACAGCTGCTACTGCCGGTGCCACTTTGTAGGTGAATAGGCATTTGCTGGTAAATATAATCTACATACGTACTCTGTGCGTTTGTGTGTTGTATGTTTTTCCACCGTTTGTTTTCATTGCTTATTGTAGCCATTAAAGCATCGCCACCATTGGCAGCAGAGCATAACCGAACGTGTCTAATAGCACGGTGTGAAAATTTACGACACTTCGTTTATGAGTTGAGGTTCTTGCGACTTACCTACTTTTATTTTCATTGCTTTCATTGCTCTTGCTCTTTGTGGCGAATAAACTTTTTAATCTATTTTCTGCATCGATTCCGAAGGGCTATGAAACGTAATGTATTTGCATAATTTTTATTAAGAGCTAGCGCAGGGAGTTCTAACTTAAATTTTGTCCTATTTTACAGAGAATAATATGCCATTCTTGGATGGAGGTGTATTTAACCCGCGATCACTCGCTCGGGGTGTATCATATACCCCTCTACTTATAATTTTGGTTATATTTGTTTTCCTACTTGTGTCTGAACCTCGCCCGTTCTAATAACTGAGTGTAATGACCCACTTTATCAGCTGGTACACGCTGATTATTTGCGTTCATTCGGTTTGGAAAAAATTGCTTTAAAACTGGCTTGGGGTATATGCCACACCCCGCGAGTAACGACGTACATACATACTAAAACAAATTCCGGAGTGATCGCGGGTTAAAAACCGCTTCTAACATCAAGGTAAAAACTACATGTTTGTTCATGGCACGGTCAAAATGAACTTTTTGAGTGGCCTGCCAATGGTCACAGCTCTTGACAAATAATTCAGGAAACCATGGTTAAAACATTTACACTCCAACAAAATTTTGCCTAGAAAAATACGCAGTGAAACTGAAGGTAACAGTACGGTTAACAAGGCCGAAATTTGGGCAAAGTAATTTACGTGCGATAACTGGTAAATCGGAGAGCATGACTGAGGCAGTTTTAGCCCTTAACCACTTCTCTCCCTCGAACATCTTTCAATTTACAACTGTTGAACTAAAATATGAGATGTTTTAAAATTATTTATATTTGTATAAGAACAAGTGGATTTTTGTTTGATAAATAAAATATATTTCGCCATTAAATGATAAATTAGGAGTGGTAGTAGGTAGGGGTCTCCTTGACAGGGTGCACGTGGTTGTGCGATAAAAATTAGAGGTGGGTGGTTAAAAATAGGCTACACTCCATAATAAAGCAAGAAAAGCCGAAAAAAGGTATCATTCCAGCCACAAAACCTACAATAAAATGAGGAGCTTTACGGCTTGAACAATTAAATAAGCTCCCGGAGTACTGCAACATTTTCCAGGCCATTATCTATGCTGCAACTAAAGCAGCTGATTCGATTGCGAACCTAATTGGTCAAAATGCACTTGTACGAATTTTCATGGATAGCACCGTGACATAGGCGGTATATTGCGCCCCATCTTCATCACAACATATCTTTTCATTCTATATACTCCAGTAAATCCAGGAAAGCTTTTGGAGGTAGGGACTGTAAGTGCTCTCTTTGGCTACATTGGGCCCATGCTGTTCTTTCGTAGCCTCGATACGACATCACATTAAAACAGATGGTGCATTGGTTTCTCTTTAATTCAGTCGAAGAAATGACAGAGATCATTCGACCAGTTTCTCGATTTCAAGAACTGCGTCGACGCGCGATCTCCACAGAAGTTTAGAGTGCAAGATAAGACCCATATACTTAACCTCGACAGAAATAGGATACACTGCGTTAATAGAAGGATCAATATACACTGGGTGCGAAACACAAATGACTTGAGGGATCAGAGCAGGCAGATATGCCAGCCAAAGCCGGCTTCGCTAATATAATATTTAATCCAACATTGTAAGCACCTTTGTGGGACACATTCAGGACACTGTCTCGCGTGTCATAATTCAGCTTTCCGTAGATTCCGACTCAGTTCTTTTCGTCACAATGAGATCTCAGGAATCATCCAAGCTAATCTACCACACACGGTTCCTGGTACCCATATTTCAATCACAATAATTGCTCAAATAAATAATGCATACCGCAATTCAAAGAGCTTTTAATCCCTTTTTATAAATAGTACATATAGGTTTACTTGGAATATCGTAAGTCCCTAAATGATGGTAGCATTCGATTTATTGACAAATGGTAAACTCAGTAAATTTAATAGACGAGCTTGAAGGTCTAAGTGTAAAAAACATTTATTTGATTAGTGAGTAGGCACTGTGGCCAATAGTAATCATCTATTACCACCTCTGCATGGTTGAAAGCCAGATGCATCTTTGAGAGCCATCAAATTATAACTTAAGAAAGTTTTATTACATGGCAGCTGAGAAGTACATGTGAGAAAATTTCATAAATCATACAAAGAATATATTTGCTGCAAATGCAGCAGTGCATAGCATGCAATTAGGCGCGCGGGGTTAGTAGTCACGCGTAAGCACATATCAGGACATTTTTCTAAATCGATTAGTAATTGTTTCTAGGGCCGTTAGATTTTCCGGTATGCCTCCTATTCAATCATGCCAGATTGCCTACACTACCTATAGAATTTTAATCATAGAAGTGCTTGTATGTGCAATGGAACCTACAACTAAAAATATTTGCTTTTTGTTTTAAAGCCTAGCACTCGTCGTTTATTTTAAGCCCCATTTCTACTTCATTTAAAAACTGTAAATATGTATGTGCTATATGTCACCGAATTAATTATTCTCAACCGCCCTATAATTACTAATAAAACGCTTCGGCGCGCCTTATAATTAAATTTCACAAACATCGTTTGAAAGAAATGAGAAATTCTACACAGGTAAAAACTCACCTTTTAATTTGTTAAGTTGACTGCTGGTCAGGCGTTTTCTGTCTTATAAATAGTCGAGTTAGCTGGGAAATTTACAATAGTGTTTAGCTTCTGTTGTTTTGTTTTTTTTTCCAGTTTTTAATTTTTATTTATTTATTTATTTTTTGTAGTATTAATAACGGTTATGGCTCGTGCGAATGAGAAATTTTCTTTACGCCCCTTCTACCGTACACCTGTTTGCCTATTTAACATTTAATTATTTGTGCTTTGAAAGAAAATATTTGTTGTTTTTTTGCTGTTTTTTTCTACACTTTTCCGCAGAATCTTCCACTTTGCAATTATACACTCCCATAAAAGTTGACAGCTGCAAAACGTTGACAGGTATGTTATCGTGTTTATTTGCGCTTCTTTTGGTGTCGGTAGCCAAGGGAGCAGCACCTTCGAGTAAATAGGCAATTATTTTCACGCCGCGCAAATCAAATCGACACTTGGTATTGAGCGATAAGCCTGTTTATTTATTTATTTGTTGTTTTTTTTTTGCAACTTTTTTTATTTCTTTACTGTTTTGTTGGTTGGTCTAACTGCTCACTTTGTTCAACAATACAATTGGATTTGCTGATTGATTTTCAAAAATATAATTTTCTTTCATTTCAATTTGTTTTGTTTGCTTGTCGTTTCATTCGCAGGATTTAATTCAATTTCAATTATTTTTGATTTTGGACTTTGGTTTTCGCCAATCCTCTGGCGCTCGTTCACTGGCTTATTTTGATTTCCTTTGTACGCGTTGTGTTTTGACATAAATCAATTTCCAGCCAATCACAATTATATGCCACAAGTAAACACACTATGACAACAAAAACAAAAAAAAACACTACAACAAAAAC
>NW_016172502.1:0-6806 GCF_001687245.7 Rhagoletis zephyria | reverse complement strand
AATGGCAATGTTGGCGTAGCTAATGTCAACAAAGAATGCGTGAAAATTGCATTTAATTTACTTTACAATAGCGCAAGTACAACAATTATACAACCGTTGCTCGGAGCAGTTAAAAAGGTAAATAACGCGCTTTATTGAGAAACAGTAAATGGTAAGCGCGCGCTTAGGACTTTGCGCTGTTAGAATTTTTACTGTGAATTTTTACACAATTTGCTTTACCAGCGCTTTCAAGGCTCTACCTTTTTAGGTGCAAAAACAGTATTAGTTTAGGCGCTGATGATGAGCTAAGTAACGTTCACGAGTTTAAATGTCTTCATAGGCCGCGCGCCCGGTGAATTCGTTTAGTTCATCTACTAATTTGCATATATTTTAAATCACTTTACAACAACAATAACAAGTTAGTTGCAAGCGCTAAGCTTAAGCTTAATTTATTGACAGCTATATTATAAAATAAACTAGGCAGCATAGAGTTTCAAAAGTTCGCGAAAATGAACGTGTTGTAAAACACTTCTTTATTAAGCATTAGAGCGGCGCTGAAACGCGCGGTGGGTTGTTAGTAGTTAGTTGCTAATTAAAATGTGCGCGTTGGGAGGCGCTTTGGACGCAACAGTAATTTTTGCATATTTTAGTGGCGTCTGAGCTTTTAAAAATGCTTTTTCTTTCGCAAGCGTTCTTCTTCGCGCGGTCAAATGTTCCACGCATTAGAAACATATATAAAAAGGCTAAAGTGTGTGCATAGATATCCGGTTTTTGTTCTATGATTTTTTTGCAATATCTCACCTTTTTCAGCGGCGCTCCACCACTTTACACTAGTCTGGGATCATAAAAGTTCTTATGAGCCTACCAACACTCAAGTGTCTTCTTAAACGTTCACAAATGTCACTTTAGCTTCCACCTCTTTTTCTTTTTACTGTATAATTGTCACTTCCGCGCAACACTTTTGCACTGCCACTCTCAACACCAATCGCGCTTATTGCAGGCGTAACTGTCACAAAATAGCGTCAATGCTCTGTACACTTCGTCGAGCGTCGAGGCGTTGCCGGTTGCTTTTAGTGAACTTTCGTTGACCTTTTGCACAATTTTCTTATAGCAAATGTTTTCTTTGTATATTTTCAAAATATTTACGCTTCCGCTCGATACTTCAGTGGCTTGCTCTGTGGTCATATATACATACATACATACACATATACATGTGTAGCTTATCAGCCAGCAGCGTTTAACTTAGCGTGTGACTGACTTTTACACAATTCACGCACTCGCCTATCAGTAGCTCATTGAAGCGTTTGTTCAATAATTACTTTTCTCACACACTACACAGCAACAATCAATTGCATTCATTAAATATTTTTTAATTTTTTTTGTTAAATTTTTACTGATAAACTTTCAAGACTTCTATTCACACACGCTCTCTACTTCAAATTCACTTCTACACCGCGTTGTCGTTGATTTTTTCTTTACTTTAAATTCACACGTTAACCGCTGCTATCAACTTGACTTGCACACGATGCGTTTACAACTGCCACATGCCACACAGGGTCGTGGCAAAGTGCTCCACTACTTTGCTTTTACTTGGCTGTTGGCTGACTGAGGCGGCTGAACAAGAACGGTCGATGTTCGCTCCTGCGGCTAGATAGTTGGATTCATTCACTTCGTTGCTTGCTCATCGGAATTTCCATTAACTTTTGATAGGCCGTTGAAGAGAGAATGAGCGAATACGCACTCGTCTGCGAGAGAAAAGTCTTCCAGTTGGTGTTGAAGGCAATTGTGAAAAAAAAATTATAGCAAGCGAGAAAAAATTGGTGGAAGTAGACATTTTTGTGCAAAGTGATGAGATATTTTCGAAGAAATTGCTACACCCGAAAACATCAGCATCGCATGCAATTTACTTCAATAAAAAACACTATCGTACAAAAAATTATCCAATAAATGCTGTCTTGCATTTCAAAAAATTTTATTGCATGACATTTTGAAACCACAAAAAAAAATTACATAGCTAAAAATTGTAATTTCATCTCTATAACTTTTTTGTTGAAACTATTTCATGATATACTTTCCTAACATGCTTTAAAATGCGAGCATTTTAGGCGATATATCCTTGGCCCTTTGAAGGCCAAGTTTAGCCGATTTCATAAATCCAAACTCCAGTAATTTTTAGTTATTTTTGGTGCACTGTGGAATTATGGTTCAAAAAAGGAAAAATATCTGAAATAAGGCAGTTGATCAGGGTAGAATCTTATTTATTTATTTATTTACAACAATTAATTATAATACATATTACTATAATATTATAACTAATTCAAAAAAAGGAAACTTATGGGTACTAGTTGCATAGACCATCGACCCTATATTAAAAGCGAAATTGAATTAAGCTTAGTGTACATATGTATATGGAAAAAAAAATAAAAAATAAAAAATTTCTATTCATTAATTATACGAGCGATGCTTTGCCTTATATAAGGTGGTATAACTTGGCAGATTTAAGGAATGACGTGACAATATTAATATTCGAGGAGTTTATATCTTTAAGTAGCGAAGACGGTGTTTTTGAGTTGAAGTGTTGACGCCTGATGTTGTCCAGTGACTTACAGTCATCCAGTAGATGTGTAACGGTTGGGGTTAGTCCGCATCTTGGGCATATTGATCTATTTTCTCCGGTTAAGAGGTGTGAGTGTGATATTTTTATGTGGCCAATTCTCATACGGGTTACCACACTGCAGTCGCGGCGATTTAAGTCGGCTGGGAAGCGGATGCTGTTTTTGTATGGGTTGATGGCTTTATATGCGTGGTTGAAAGACGACCACTCATTTGACTCCACTTCTTGGTTGATCATTTTTATTTTGTTGAAAATATCTTTTTCAATGCCAGGGACAATCATGTGGCAGGGGCGTATACTAGCGTTTCTGGCAGCAGTATCAGCAAGCTCGTTGCCGTGTATTCCTTTGTGACTGGGAACCCACATCAATTTGATTTTTCTGGGAGATTTGACACAAATCTCGCGTATCTCGGCGAGTAAACTATTGTTACTGTAAATATTTTGTATTCCCGAGATGGTTGATAGGCTGTCAGTGGCTATGACAAATTTTCCTTTGTTGGACTGCGCATATTTTGCCGCTTCAAATACTGCGACTGCTTCAGCCGAAAACACTGAGTAGTAGGATGGAAGTATGCCTGTTGATATGTTGGCTCCTTTGGAATTTATGACAGCGAATGCCGTGACTGATTCGCTTTTCGATCCGTCTGTATATAACCATTGCCAATTGTTTGCGTTGAGTTCAGCTGCCTCTTTCGGGAATATTTTTTTGTAAATTGCAGAGTTGGTAGTTGGTTTGCTATACTGCTGGAGTACCGTGTTGAATGATGAATGCTTTAGCAGCCAGGGAGCTGTTGGGCCGATTCTATTACGCGAGCTCGTAGCAATGTCGTATTGCTTGCAGAGAGATATACTTCTGCGTAGGGTGGATGTCACCTTAAACTTTCGTACGCTCTTAGCTGCTTTCTTTACGTCATTTCGAAGAATGGTGTTGGTTGTGCACAAAAGTTTTGGTATGAGTTTGAGCGTTGTTTGTAGAACTCTTTCGGAGATTGATGGTAGTCCCGCTTCAGCTAGTATACATTTGGTGGGGCTGGTTGGAAAGGCATTAATACTCCGCCGGGCAGCCGTATGATATGGGGATTGAAGAAGTCGGATGTTTGACTTTGCACACCATCCGTATATCGGTAACCCGTAATCGATCTTGGACAGCATAAGAGCCTTAGTCACTTGTGTTAATATTGTCGGATGAACCATCGAGCGCCTGGAGCTAAGGAATCTAATTATGTTGAGGCGTTTGTTTAGACTTTCTCTCACGTACTTACAATGGTGCTTAAATGTAAACCTTTTATCAAAAATTACACCTAGTAGTTTAAGGTTGTCAGTGGATTCAATAGTACAATTGTCATATATCAATGGAGGATAATTGCAGTGGTGTTTTTTACAAATATGTAAGACTTTACATTTATTAATCGCTAAAGCTGCTCCTGAGAATTTGCCCCATTCTTTGATATCACATAGTATTTTTAAATATGTATTGTTTAAAGCTACTGTATCATTTATCTTGCTAAAGAGCAAAGCATCGTCTGCATAAATAGACACTTCAATATTTTTGTGTTTAAGAATCACATTATTTAATCGTTCAAATGCGATCATAAATAATACCACTGATAGTGGGGATCCCTGTGGGATGCCATTGTATAATGTATAAAAATCTGACAGTGTGTTGTTTACTCTAACGCGAAAGGAACGTCCGGTCATGAAAGCCTTTACTAAATTGAAAGTCTTTGGACCCACACCCCAGCTGGCGAGTTGTTGAAGTACAGCATGCACCCCCACGCGATCATAAGCTCTTTCAAAATCAGTAGCCAGAATGGTTACATGATTTTTAGCTGAAAGAGCGTCAGACACGTAGTGTTGAAGATGCAACAGAGAATCCATGGTACAATGTTTTGACTTGAAAGCGGTTTGATTAGGGCTGATAAATTTATTTTTCGTTATGTACCATAGTAGTCGTTTTGCGAGCATTTTCTCAGCGACTTTGCTTAGGCATGATAGTAGTGATATCGGCCGGAAACTATTTACTTCATGTGAGGGTTTGTTTGGTTTCGGTATAGGGACTATGATTCCCGATCGCCAGCTGTGAGGGTAGCTGCCTTTGTTTAACATAAGGTTATACATCTCAAGAAGTTTAATTTTCGCACTTTGTGGCAAATTTTTTAGCATTGGATAGGAAATGCGATCATAACCAGGCGTTTTACCTTTTGTACTTTGTAAGGCTAATTCAAGTTCTGTGAAAGAAAAGTCATATTCTAGGTGCTTCGCAGATAACGTTAATCTGCTGGGATTATATCTCTGCGTGAGTATTCTGTTTTTGTTTTCAACGTATTCTTTAGAGAAATTTTCATCTTTGGAGAACTGGGACCAATGGCTGCCAAAGGCATTCGCTATTTCGGAAGTGGTGGTGAAGACTTTTTGGTCTTTTTCCAGTGATACTATAGTGTGTGATGGGATACCGATTATAGATTTTATGTCATGCCAGACTTTTTTTATGCTAGACGTAGGTGATATTTTGGCCGAAAATTCTTCAAAGGAAGCACGTTTGGCAGCCTTTGCTGCTTTTTTAAAAATGGCATTGGCTTTCTTGTATGAAATTAAGTTAGGTATGGTCCCAGTTTTTTTATAAATACTCCAACAAGTTTGTTTATCTTGCCTTAATTTATTTAGCTCTTGGTTCCACCAACGCACTGTGCATGTCTGGCGGCAAGGTTTTGTTTGAGGGATTGATTGATTTGCAACAGTTTTAATAGCTTTGGTAATTCTTGCCGCAAGAAGGTTGACATCAGAAGTGGTTGCGAAAGTGAAACGCTCTATGCAGTTCGCCTGGTATTTGTGCCAATCAGCTTGGTCAATTTTAAATTTCACCGATATTGCACGTTTTTCAGTTTTAAATTGAGTCTGAAAGGTAGTGGTTATCGGGTAGTGATCGCTACCGTGAAGATCTTTCGATATTTTCCATTCACAGTTTGGCATGAGACTGGGTGTGACTAAAGTCAAATCAATATGGGTAAAGCTAGATCGGCTGAGAGGATGACATCTTCTAGTATTTTGCCCCTGGAGTTAACGTCGTGCGAGCCCCAGAGTGGGCTCCAGGAGTTAAAATCGCCAGTCAATATAATTGGCGTACTTATTGGTGTCAAAAATTTAAGCAGTTCTCTGGATGAGAAACTTTGTTGTGACGGTATATAGCTATTGAGCACAGTCACTTTAGGGTTAAGGCGTATCTCAATCCCCAGTGTGCATATGGTAGAGTTAATATTTAAAGCTTCATGTGGGATATGTTTTTTGATTAGGATACCAATGCCTTGTTTAGCACTTAGGTTCGTATCTAAGTTACAAAAATACCCAGTGAAGTTGTTCGGGCAGAAAAAATTACGTGTATTGAAAGGAAAGTGTGTTTCTTGTATACATATTACGTCGGGATTTTGTTCTTTTATAATTAGTAGTAGTTCGTGGTAATTGTTGTTGTAGCCGTTCATATTCCATTGTAGTATAGAGATACACATGGGAGGGAGAAGGGCGTTATAAGTTGTTTTTTCCTAAGCAAGAGAGTTCCCCATTGGAGAATGCCGCAGAAAGAGATGCGCAATCGTTGTCGTTAAGTTCTTCTGTAGGAGAGATTGATATTGGTGGGTTTAGAGAGACGAGGTGTATATTGTTATCTTTATTGTGATCATTGGTTTGCGATATTATTGATATTGAGTGTGGTGGATATATTGTGGTGGAAAGAGAGCTGATAAACTCATCTACGATGTGTTGCTGCGTAACAGGTGTTTTTTGTTGAGTGAAATTTTGAGAGTTTGGTATGTTCGGTGTTATTGAGAAGGGAGAAATTGGGTTCGTAGTTGTTGTGGGTACTAGTTTAGTTTTATTTTGTGTGTTTGCTTGGCTTTGAGTTTGCTGTTTTTGTGTGTCAGCTGCAATAAAGGAGTAGCTGGCGGTATCAATGGGCTTTGGGGCATTCGCTCTAAAGATTGCTTTTGCTTCACGCAAAGCACATTTTTTTGTTGTTTTGATTTGTAGGATTTCTTTTTGTTGTACAAATTTTGGGCATTGCCTTGATGAGGCGGGGTGCTCTTGTGAGCAGTTGACACATTTAGTTTGTGTGCAGACGTCGGGGACGTGGGGAGGGAGACCACAATTGACGCATGTGGGATTGTTTCTGCAATGTTTTGCAGTGTGCCCTAAATACTGGCATGATTTGCATCTCATTGGA
>NW_016172501.1:5392-13009 GCF_001687245.7 Rhagoletis zephyria | reverse complement strand
GTGTGTACTTGTAGATATGTGTATGTGTGGGGGGCGAGTGTAGTGATTTGTGCTACTCAATCGAAATGAAAAATAAAGCTTAGGGGTTTTTTTTTTATATAAAAGCGCTTTTTCTATTTGTATTTCTTGCCGAATTTTCACAACTTTTGCACTCTAAAACCCAAATTCATGCGTTGATAATTCTATGGAAATAGCATACAGTAAAACCCGCTTAAGTACCTCACGAAATATTTCAGCTTTTTGAGGTACTTAGCCGGGTTGGGTACTTAAAATAACCCGCTTAAGTACATCGATGCGGGTACTTAAGCGAACATAATTATTGATGTAGTTGCATCTTTTTGTTAACTCACATAAATATGTAAATCCTTGAATAAAACATAAACATTTATTGAAGTATACGTATTTATTTAAGATTTTTTCAATTAAAATACAGTTCATTCCCTAACAAATACCATGTAAACCTAAGCTTAAGATTTTATAGACCACTTAATGAAAAAAATTCATGAAAATTAAAAGTTTTTTTCTCAGATGTGTTTTTTTGAGTATACAGTTTTATAGCCCATTCAATTTTAGTGCAATAATGTGCAAGTTTCTAGTGGCTAAAAATTATAGTGGATTTTTTATAATTTTTTTGCCGAAGGTATGTAACGCTGCTCCTGAGATTCAAAATATGTAAATATTTTAAAGAATTCTAAAAAAGCACTTAAAAGAGGAAAATTATAGGTAAAATGGTAAATGGGGTAAAAAAAATTGAGGTACTTAAGCGGGTTGGGTAAATAAGCGGGGAGGTACTTAAGAGAGAGATTTTCTTCAGATTACATTCAAAAATTCACATTGCCCAAACATGTTGGTTACTTAAGCGGGTTAGGTACTTAAGCGGGTTTCACTGTACTATCGAAATTGTTAGAAATAGGGGTAAAACTACTCTTCTTACCATGTAACGGTAGTTGTTATAAAGGGGTGAAGAACTATATTTAATAAATACTTGCGCCGGGTATTTAATGTTCGTCTCCACCCGAACTTAGACTTTTTTACTTTTTATTTAAAACATTTTCTAAGTAAAGAAATGCGACTTACATATCTGCCATTTTCTGCAGGCAATCTTTTTAGACACATTATCCAAATTTCTAAGCTTTCAACTGAACAAAGAATAATATCTATCGCGGGGATACATGAAATTCCTTAATATTCAACAAAAATTCCAAAAGAAATTTACTCGTTGAAAACCGCTATTTTCGCAAAAATTAAACTTAACCTTTGCTTAGTAAAATTATAAAAAAAAAAATTAAACACTTAATTGCATTATTACCTTCTGTACTTTTTTAAGAATACAATGCCGAAAGCAAAATCTTGACTTGAAAATCTTGAGCGAAAATTTATTTATAGGCAGCGTTAGAATATTTTCTTTCCGGAACGGTGAAAGTTCGTTGTGCAAGTTATAAAAGTGAGAGAGACTAGGAAAGGTTATTTCAAATGTTCTCTTTCGAATGTTTTACGTTTCCTTAAAATTTTGTCAAACTGTTTTATGGCCGCCTAGATCACCCAAATATCCCTATGGGCAACGTATGCAAATAAATAAAACCAGTTCTATACACAAAAAAAAAACGTTTTAAATTTTTTATTAATATCTCAACATCGGCATTACTTAATGAGTCCAAATAATTCTACACTTGAACTATGTACTGTTTCATCATATTTAAAATTGCATACATTTTCAAATATTTTATGTACCGGGTTAAGAGAATAATTACCCTGGTTGACAGCAAAATTGTTCTCCAGACGCCACTTTCTAATTTCAATGTAGAATTGCTCGGTGATACCGAAAATCGAATTAGTTTTTTTTTTATATGCATACGTTTTCGAGATATTTGCAATTTACCGTTATTCAGCTAAAAGCAAAAAATTTGTTCCTTTTAATTACGTATATCTTGCGAACCAACTTAAAAATCTTAATGTAAAATACGGCAAATGAAAGCCAATGAAATTCTCTATAAATCTTATATACATCACTTTCCGATAGGGCTTATAGTTTCTGACAAATTAATTAATCATTTCAGCTTTTTTCATTTTTTAATGAAAAAATTAAAAAAAATCAAACTTTAACAGAAGAAAAATTTTAAAAATAACAGGCTCTGTGCCAAATTTTTACATTTGTACTAAAGCCTGTTCTGTTACAAAAAAAAAGAAAAAAATCGACGGATAAATACGAAATATGAGTGGTCAAATGACAATGCGCAAAGATTTTTTGTATGAAATACGAGCAGTAAAACGTGTTAATCGGGTGTACGTGGCGTATGAGTAACATGCTTTACTGCGCGTATTTCATGCAAAAAATCTTTGCTCATTTTCATTTGACCACTTATATTTCGTATTTGTCCATCGATTTTCTCATTCCTTCCTTTGGTCTGGTACAAATTTCTTCCATTAAAAAGAGAGTTCGAGGCTTGACGTTTAATCTACACCTTTTCCAGTTCGATTTGAGAAAGCATCAATAGGATATTAGAAACCATCAATTGGATTTTTTAATGATTCATTCACTATACGTGCATAGACTTTATTCTGATTAATTTGAAATATTGCTGAAAGATCAGTTTATAAATACATTTTATATGGTTATAACAAAATAATTTGGGTATTCACAACGGTGTCGTAAGTGTCGTATTGTTGTATATCGTAAACTTTAAACGCTTTAAAAACATATTAAGGGGTTCGAAAAGTACCATAAAAGTTATATTATGAATTTTCGTAGTGTTGAAAAACAGTTGGTCGTGGTTTAAAATTCAGTAAACGTTTATTTGAGCTTTTAATGTTTACGACATACAATAATACGACACTTACGACACCGTTGTGAATAACTCAAAAGTATATTAAAATTGAACAAGAGTGCAATTTCCAATCCAATTTTCTAAAAACCAATTGGCTATTCTAAAATCCAATTTACACTTTCTAGCATCCAATTGACCCTTTCCGAAATCCAACTGGAAATTATGTAGAAAAGCTATTTTCTGAACTTTTGTTCATTAACAGTGCTAGGTAGTATAAATTGAAGTGCAAATGAGAAACATTCAAACTAAGTTAATTGTAATAGGTACTAGCACAACCAAAAATGTTTTTAAGTAAATTGCCAGGAATATACCGCAGTCGACTGCATGAATCACAACATCCTACAAATTCAATTTTCACAATGAACAAGACATATCATTTTGCAGGTGTAAATTGTATATGCCTTGTTAACGCATGAATACGTTCAAACATACATACGTTTATACATATTTGCATTGAAATGCAAACATCGCAATTTTTGTTGTTTTGCATTAATTATCATAATGCTGCAGCATTTTCGTGTTTTATCTCGACTCGGTTACGGCCACTATTATGCTCTTGATAAAATAAAAACACAATGTAGGAGGCAATAATCCATATGTTTTATGCTACTATGGGGCACTGCAATGACAACCAACTGCATAAACGCACCTTGACCTCAGTAACTGCCCAGCAGCCGCACTCGATTACTATTCTACATTTTACCAGCCTTTGACCACCACCATTCAAAGCCGCAAACGCCCTCTCGTTCTCGTACTTGCATGCAAACTAAATAAAAAAAATAAAATATTTTTACATGTACTATATTTGCTTAAGCATACTTGTATACATACATATGTATGTACATACATACTACATATGTACCCTCTAGGAAACATTCCTCCATGTATGTTGTACACTTTCCAAGGAAGCATGAAAACATTCCCATTTAACTTACGATGTCCTTCTCGCTGTCCAAGGAATGCATGGTGAAACTTTTTTTCCAAAAAGCTTTTCAGTAAACTTCGTCAAATCTTCCTTAATAGGTGGAGTGGAAGCACTGTTTTCACTCTGTTTCCATAATCCATATGCAGCGAAAAGGAATATTTCCTTATTACTTTCAAATAGAAACTTTTCATATTTTCCTTGGGGGTATCTTTAATCAAAATTATTAAACACATATACATATGTACATATTTCAGTAAGTATGTATGAATGTACGTTAGTGAGGAAAGCGCATTTCCGTCCATGGCAGCCTTCTCGAAACATACAAAAACCACTACTGAGCACTGAATGTAGTAACCAACTAACCAATGCCATGAGAACTGTGAGCAGCTGCGCAACTCTCTGTGGTTTCGTGAGTTGAAAATCATGAAAAAATTTAGTTTGTATATTCGTTGAAATGGTATCCATGTAGTTAATCGCATTCGGTTTAGCATCAGTATGGAAGGGGCGTTTGACAATATGTCGCATTCTAGAGTGCGTAGAGCACTAGAGAAAAGAAACGTGCAGCCAGAGATCTGCAACTGGGTAGATACGCTGTTGCGTACTAGAATTGCTGAAACCAAGTTTGGGGACAGCGTGGTACAACTACTAACAACAAACGACTGTCCTCAGGGAGGGGTTTTATCCCCTTTTCTGTGGAGCTTAGTGGTGGATGAACTCCTTCAGCTTCTCTCCAACAATAGTATCCGCTGCCACGGCTATGCGGATGACATAGTGATCATTGCCAGGGGAAAGTTTAAGAGCACCCTCTGCGATATTATTCAAAGATCCGGATCAACTCGGGAATTAACTGCAGTTGATACGGATTAAGTCCGAGTTAAGCCTTAAGATTAAAAAAATGATGATGTGCCAGGTTAGGCCTTAACATCAATTCCGCCAAAACCGCCATCATCCCTTTTACTAGGAAAAGAGCCCTGCCGGGCATGAGGGACATAACCCTGGAGACATAACAACATCAGGTTATCCTGTGTACCCGGCCATAGGGGAGTAGATGGTAATGAGGAGGCTGACTGTTTCGCTAGAGAGGCGGCAGCCATCACTCCAATTGGCCCAGAGCCCTTCCTGGGAGTAGGTCCCAAACCTATAAAGGAGGAGTTTAGTAGAGAGAGGTTCACACAAAGGGATCTAGAATGGCGCAGTTTGGGGGAGGAATGCGCCGGGCTAAGAGGGTTAACAAGAGGAGATTCGAAGGCTTAATAAACCTCCCAAAAGAAAGGCTTAGAATTTTAACAGATTTTTTTACAGGACACTGCAGACTAATGGGTCACCTACATAAGCGGGGATGTGGTTTAATGATCTTTGCAGATTCTGTGACTTGACCAGCGAGACGCCGCTTCGCATTCTCAGCGAGTATGATGCAGTCTGCAGAAGACGTAAGAGGAGTCTATGCTCGTAGTGGCCACAGCTTGAGCACATCCACTCCCAACCCCCGAAGGCGCTATCGAACTTTCTGAGGGACCTAGGCTTAGATAAAGTGTTGTGAAGAGGGCACAATAGATCACCAGGTGTCAGTCCACACCTCACATTAATATCTATGGACCTAGCCACCACTGTACCGAGTGGTTAAAAGTAGAGCTGGCAACCTATCGATGTCGATATCCGTTAATCGAATATGTTACTTCTTTGCATTTCTATCGATAGTTTTTATCTAGTATTAATATCAGAGAGCTTTTTTTTAAGTTACATATCGCTTGTACTGACACGCAAAGCTCTTGGCTTGGCAACTAAAACTTGAGCAAGCAAAATGATTTTTGTTTATGAATTAATGTGGAAAGAAGCATTGAAGTCTGAAAAATTTAAACGATACTCATGACGCAATAAACAGGTGAGATAATGAAACAGACTTCCCGTTTTATTTTCTGAAATTCGGCTGCCTCAAATCTTTTAAGGGCAAATTTTAAAATCAGGCATTGTGAAATCTTTCCTCGGTATCTTATTACTGCACAGTATTACCGATAGTATGGAATTTTTCTATCTAAACATCGAAAATCTCGAATGGAACAGCTTCGATAATTTGCCGCCTCTAGTTAGAAGTGCGTACCACCACTCCGTTGGACCCGGGTGCGACCTCTGGCCCGAGCTGCATCTAAAATTAGCAAAAGTTGTATCTAAATCTTCTCATTAAATCAGTTTTCCCTTCGAAGATAGCGTAAGGTTATAGATCCCCAAGTTTTCACAATTTGGATGAGAAGCTCGGTCAAATGCTTTGCGAAAGTATAAACGCCAAATATTTATTATTTTTTAGTAAGGCGCTGAACTGATTTTCACTATACATACATATATGTGAGTTGTCATTTCAATGGTGAATTCTTAATGGCAATATCATCAAAAGACATAATTGGTTAAATAAATATTTCAAGTTGGTTGGACAAACCACTCCGTCGCCTTGGTGTTAGGCTACCAATTATTTCTGGGATCCAGAGCTAATGCAGATATTTTACTCTTTGTGGGAGATTAAGTTCTGCATCCCTGAATTTAGGTTTGATAAATTTGGAAAATTTTGTTTTATTTGTTTCTCCGGATTCGCGCTAAGCGAAGAGTTTGTAGCCCAACAATCTACTTTCCTTAGAGCGCAATCCATAATTTCGCTCACTATCGAAGCAAATTGACCAGATACAAGTTTGTTAACATAGTCGGCATAAACCACTACCATGATTCGCAAATTAGTTCATTCAAAACCACACTGTGGTATATCATAAGTAAGTGGTACATTACATCGTTTGTGAGTCAAGGGATGCTAGTGACTACTAACCCAATATTTTTCCGTTTCAGATTAGTTCCTAAATAATCAGAGAATTTTTGTACCCCCTCCCCCCCTTCCATTTACCTAAGCTTTAAAGAATAAATGCATACATAGTATGTATGTATATTTATGTACGTCAAAAATAGGCGTATAAAGTTGCATCTGCATGCGGTTACGTGTGGTCGCGTATCTGCACTTTTATGTAAATAAGCATCTGTTTACGCATGTTTATTCAATTGCCGTTGCACGAGCGCTCAATTGTTTACTCAACTGTTTTTTTTTCGTTTAAAAATATGCAATTGTTTTTTGTGCCTATGCATATGCACTACATACACAAGAGTACACTGAGGGAAATAATGCATAGTAAAAATGAATACTTTATATTTGAATATCGTTAAAAAATGTTCGTATTTAAAAATAATGTTTTCACACAAAATTTATTACGCACGTATTTGACTGTTCACATCTGAGTATGTATATGTAAGTGTACATACCCTGCAAACCAAAGTTCCCGAAATCTTAAGGAAATCGTTAGGAGTATCTCATTTCAGTAAAGATTTTTTTACGAATTTTCAAAGAAAATTATATGAAGTGGTTGACACGAACTCGTAAAGAAATTTCTGTAGGAAAAATAAAGAAAATTCTTGAAAAATTCTGAAAGATATTCTTCACATAGTACCATTATTTTCGTTGCTTCACAGATTTTCTTCCGAAATTTCGTAAAAGAATGGAAGTGTGCGTAATTTATTTCATTTTAGAAAATTCGGCAAAAAATCGAATTAAATCTTAATGAATTCTTTAAAATTTCTTTATAATGCAGAATCCTCTGAAAAAATGGTTTGCAGGGTACGCACCCAAGCATGCAGAGCGCCGCTCTGAGAGCGATGACAACACACACATTCATACATAGTACATGTTTATCCGTACAAATCGCGTGCTGTGGTGTTGATGGATATTCAACATTTGAAAGCAAATTTATATGCCTGGGTGCAGCTGAGTGCGCAAAGATGCTTGCCACAAGTTGTTGATATCCAGAGATGGTCGGGTTCGAATTCCACTGCAGGCAA
>NW_016172501.1:0-3792 GCF_001687245.7 Rhagoletis zephyria | reverse complement strand
CTGGGTGCAGCTGAGTGCGCAAAGATGCTTGCCACAAGTTGTTGATATCCAGAGATGGTCGGGTTCGAATTCCACTGCAGGCAAAATGCAAGTTAAATTTTTTTTTTATTTTTTGTCTTGATTATTCACTTCGCTGATGCTTTTTCAGTACGAACGCGGTCATTTTAATATGCGCGTAATTGAATTGAATATTTACCAATATACAGTACTTTCGTTGATGTTTATAGTAAGATCAATTACGTTTCTATTTGATTTTAATATTTTATTCCCTCAGTGTAGGCGAAAGTAGGAGAAAGAAGAAGACGAGCAATGGATTTGTTTGAATGGAAATGCCGAACAAGGTAATTTATAGGAACGGAATAGGTTGACTTTTTAAAAATAAGCTTTTTTGCGACTTTTGCAACTTTTCTTAGATTTAAAATTTTGAATACACATTTTAAAAATTTTTTCCTAAATCATGTTTTTCTTACGTGTTCAAAAATGCTTTTAGTATTTACTTTTCAAACGCACTTAGAAATTTCACCGCTGGCAAGATTCTCACTGATTTCAACCTCTATATTATGTTTAAAATTTTCTGAAACAATGCCCAGAAGTAGCAATAATTAATGCACCGTTTTTGTAGCATAGCATTTCCCACAAATTAACTGTGTTAAATTTATTTTCGCGGCTCCCGGTACACAAATAACACAGAAAAGAGTGTTACTCATACGCCACGTACACCTGCGTAGGTAGAGTGTTTTCATCGAAAACAAGACGTGTCAGAAATGATTAATTGATTTCTCAGAAACTATCAGGGCTATCGAAAAGTGATGTATATACGGTTTATGGAAAACTTTATTTTCTATCATTAATTATTAATTGGTAATCGCCAAGTGAAGCCAAGTCCTTCTCCACCTGTTCTTTCCCTCGCAGTGGGGGCCTCCCTATTCCTCTTCCATTCGAACGACATAGCCAAGCCAGCGGAGCCGCTGTATTTTAATGAGCTGCACTATGTCCATATCGTTGTAAAGCTCATACAGCTCATCGTTCCATCGTCTGCGGTACTCGTCGTCGCCAGCGCGTACAGGCCGGTAAATCTTCCGCAAAATCTTTCTCTCGCTTGCTCCAAGAGCCGCCTCAACGGATGTCGTCATTGTCCATGCTTCGGCGCCATATACCAACACGGGCATGATGAGTGACTTATAAAGTGTGGTTTTCGTACGTCGAGAGAGGACTTTACTCCTGAATTGCCTACTCAGTCCAAAGTAGCACTTGTTGGCAAGAGTGATTCTGCGATGGATTTCCATGCTGACATTATTATCGGTGTTAATGCTGGCTCCCAAGTAAACGAAATTCTCTACTTTCTCGAAATTGTAACTGTCAACAGTGACTCCTGCTTGTGAACTATGTAAAAAAAAATAATAATACAATAATCCAAGGCCCAACTGTTGTATACTAAGCGTTACATGCTCGTACATCCTGCATGTACAAACATGTTTGGACTTACATACATACATACCTGAAATCAAGAGACACATGTATGCGTATATGCCTCGAAGCTTAGTGATGTGCTTCTAACAATTTTGTAAACCATCAAGCCATATTAAGTTGAGACTAGTTGAGCTGCAGGCTCACGAGAAATACTTCAGGTTTCCTCTTGTTCAACTGCTTTTGAAAGTACGGTGACCATATTAGCCAATGAAAAATAAAGGACATTTTTTTCAAAATGATAAAAGTACCTTATCCATATCGTAATTTAAATCAAATATTTATGAGTAAATTATATTATCTGCTGCAAACGGGGTTTTAACCGATTCCGAGAAATTCAACCCAATCCTTATCAAATACTTCGCATCGGCCGATTCTTTGCCGATTAAATCCTGAATATAATTTCATTTTAAGAACAAACGCTTTTATAAATTTTTGTAATAACAAAAGAATAACATAATCTAAAAACTAAATAACAATACCCCATCCGCCAAAAACTAATCCGCCAACTCTAAAAACTAGTAAGAGAGCAATTGAGCCCAAATTTTGAAATTACAGAAGAAGTTGCAATTTTGAAGAATATCGATTCTCCTGTTCCAGTTAGTAAATGTTACATAATAAAATCTGATTGAATGATATTGTAGGGTTCCTCCAAAATGAAAAATAACTTCACAAGAAAAATTTTAAATGTTATGAAAGAAAAATTCACCAGAATTAAAAAAAGTTGAGTTTTTAGAAAAGTTTTTGGTATGCAGTTTAAAAACCATGAAGTTGTAGTATAATAAAATGCAAGTCGCAAGTGGGTAAGCGATTGCGTAGATTTTTAATAATTTTTTCGCTAAAACTTCGAGCACATCTGCATGCGAAATGAGAAATAAATGCGTTTGATTTAATATTAAAAATCAATGGAAACTCTTAGCCACTTGCGCCTTGCTCTTTATTGTAATAAACTTTAAAGCTCTATAAAACTGCATATCCCAATTTTTACTAAAAACCAAACAAATGTATATTAGTGAAAATTTGTTTATAACATTTAAAATCTTTCTGTGACTTTTTTTATTTTGGGAGAAGCATACAATTGTTTTCAACTTGTTTTTATTATGCAACATTTATTAACTGGAACAGTAAAACACATTTTCTTCAAAATTGCTACTTTTTCTGTATTTTGTTTAAAAAATTTTGAAATAAAAATTACCAAATCCGGCTCAACTGAACAATTGTAAATTTTAGAAGCTTTCATTAAAAAAATAACCAAAATAGTGAAAAATTAAGGCTCCAGTGAATTATGAAGACTAAATGACAGTTTTGAAACTCAGCGATCTGGGCAAAACTTTCCCTTTTCTTTTGAGAGCAACGAATTAAAAATAAAGGGCAGATGGTCACCGTAGCTAAAAGGTACATACAGACCTATAAATACAGATTCGGTCAAAATAATAGCACCAAAATTCAAATGGATATTGTTTTCAACTTATGTTTATTTATTTATTTTTAATAATTTTTATTTAAAATATAGTTCCACCTATAACAGAAATCACATATCGACAACTGAGTGGAAGATCGACCTATCTAGGCAGTTGGTTGGTTGGTTTAAGTGGATTGTCACTCAGATGACTAGCAATTAGCAAGTTTGCCATTTTGATTCCACAACTCGTGCAACCTACAACCATTTGGCGGCTTTAATAAATTTCAGTACGTCATACAGAGAGAGGCAGCTGCACTCTGAAATATTCTGCAGGAATGGTTTGCCGAGTGTATTTAGTCTCATCCTTGCGAGGGCTGGACACTCGCACAGCAATTGTTCGACTGTCTCTTTTGAGCCCGGGTCATCGCAGCTGCGACAGAACCTATTGAAGGGCAGTCCTATCCTTTCGGCATGTACCCCAACGGGCCAGTGCCCTGTGCACACTGCAGTAAGTTTGTAGGCATTTGTTTTGCTCATTCCTAAGAGAGCTTTGGTTTTGAGTGGGTCGTAGGACACCCAGAACTGCCGGGCAATTCTGTAGGATCCTGTGCAGTTCCACCTCTGCCTAGCCTTCGAATGATAAAATTCAGTAATTTTTGTCTTAATCTCCCTGAGCGAGGCGCCCATGTCCACCGCGTGGGACACATCCAGTACGGAGCTGCTCCTTGCTAGTTCGTCCGCTGCCTCGTTTCCGTAGATGCCCCTATGTCCCGGGACCCATATTAGGGTAATTTCGTATTGATCAGATCATTGATCTCGGCAGTCAATTCGAAAACGCACTATATCCGAAAACTTTTCAAAAACGCCCTATTTCATTAACCCTTTCGCTACATCTTTTTATTGCGCCGTGCAAAAAATCTAAT
>NW_016172500.1:0-13010 GCF_001687245.7 Rhagoletis zephyria | reverse complement strand
AAGATATTTTTCAAACTTTATCATGGAAAATGTTACTCATTTATTTACGTAATTGGTTTATTTACGTTAGTAGTTTGATTTTTCGTCCCGAAATATACCAGCCAGGAATACGATTGCTTTATAAAAAAAGAAAACCATTTTGAAATATGAGTGTTTTACATTTCTACAACTTCACATACGCGGTTTTGCATTTCGTTGATACGCGGGTTTGCATTTTGTTGATACGCGGTTTTGCACTTTAAACGACGATATTACTTATGTATATCTAAGGCGTTATCTTTCTTTTTTCGCAAAAAAAAATCTGCGAAGTAATACGTACACCCAGGTATGTATGTACGTATGTACATGTTGCATCAAGGAAAGCGGGTGCAACGGTCGCGTTTAATTTCCTTCAACAGTGTATCCTACACGCTAACACTTATTCCTTTTTCTACTCAAGTTTTTACTTTTTTGTTATTTGTTTCGCATTTTGCAGCAATTTCCCCGCTGACNGTTGTTTGCTTAGTTTTTTTTTTTTTTTTTTAATCGTACTCCCTAAGTGAATAACACTATGAGATTTTATAGTGCATTGTGGATTTGTGTTTGTTAATATTACACTCTGTTGTCGTTGCATTACTTTGTATTTTTCACTTTCTTCACATTATAAAAAAAGCATTTGTTACTCAGGCATTTGCACGGTCTTAAAGTCCTTTATGCCATATACACTATTTCATTAAAATCCTCCCGACACCGAATTTCTTTGCATTGAAGTTTTACTAGAACTTTAATCAGGAAAAATTATAAAAACGAATTTTGAGATATTAGCTGCTTCATATAAAGTTCACACCATGTTGTTTTGAAGGAATTTCTTCTTTGAATTTTATACATACGAAAAAATATATTCGACGCTTAAAAATTTTCCCTCCGGATTGTGGAATGCGACACAAAGGGTCGGGAACTACTAATTTGAGATACCTCCAAATGACAAATAATTTTAATGAGAAGCCTTCTAATTAGTAGAAATGCCCTCGGAGATTAGAACTGCCTGCTGAGCAGCACCACTATTAGAATATAAATTTTTTGGATGTTACACGGACCCGAGATCGCACCTTGGACCTACCTAGTGGTTGTGCCAACCTCTAACCACGCCGGCCATATTAACCAACATTAAAACCGATAATAATATCAGCCTAGAAATCCAACGCGGAGCCACCCTCGCCAAAAAGCTCTACTTTGAACTGGGTAGGCAATTGAGAAGCAAAGTCGTCTCTCGACGTATGAAAATCAATATCTATAAGTCACTAATTAGGCCCATCCCGGCATATGGAAGCAGAAGCATGGACAATAACAACATCCAATAAAGCAGCCCTTGGAGAATTCAAGAGAAAGATTTTGAAAAAGATTTATAGGCTTTACGACGGCGAATACCGCAGGCAATGGAACGACGAGCTATGCGAGCTATGCAACGACATCGGCCCGGAAAGTATTCAACTCGGTACCCGCTGGCGGTAGCATAGGAATAGGGAGACCACCTCTGCTATGGAAAGACCAAATCGAGAGCTATGTGCTTCTTCATTTCAGCTGGTCTATAGCCGTGAGTATATCCTATCTTGAAGGCCATGCGAAGGACTATCTTAACTCGATGAACTATCTTAGCTTTGTACTAACTAAGCGCTGTGAGACACACCATACTATATCTGCTTTATCATACAAACATAATTTTTTGTCCTTCCATTATTGCGATACAAAAAAAAAGGTGAGGATAGTTTGTCTCACAGAGCCGAGGTGGAATAGTTTAACTGCTAGCGCTGAGTTAATACAAATATAAGATTTTTCATGAAGTTAAGGTAGTCTTTCGAAACGCTGCTCAAGATACGATGAATTGACGACTATCGACTGGGGGCCTGTAAAGTGAAGAAGGACTTATCTTCACTTAGTATATTCAATTAGCGTCAGTTGGCACAGAAGCGAAACGGCTGGCTTGCTATATCTAGCTCAGCCAAATTCACTTGATCGGGTATAGCGCCAAGCTATGGGTAGTAGGAAAACAATATGAGTTCCAACAAATTAGGATTTACCGTAGGAACGTAGGAACACTATTTACAGACAACTTAGTCGCCTGGATAAGGTACGTCTAGATTAATTGGCAGTCCATCTGTATTACGAAATCTTCCACTACCGACTTAGCCATCGTCTAAAGGCTGGTCCCGACCTATCTACCTTTGAAATATGCATTCTTAGCTCCTTACAAGAAATCGCGATTTCAGCTAGTGACTTTTTTTTCTAAAAAAAAGTTCATAAATATGAAATAGGAAATATAAAAATAGAAAACGCCATAAGACGAAAAGAGGCTGAATGGCCTGAAATCCTTGGAAGCGATCCGAAAGCTTTTATCGGCTTTTTATATAAAATCCAACTTGATTACTCTACAAGAGATATCCAAGGGGTGCAATTAGCGAGAATGGGCGCTAATAAGCGACAGGTCTTCTCCAGAGTGTTTTGCAATTTGACTGGTATTGTTAATAGGGTTCGAACGATACTATCGATATTGAGTAAGTATCGATACTGAGGGTATAAAAATGAGTACTTTAATACTCGATACCTTATTTGGTGATTTTACTCGATACTTTGCAAAGTACTCGTAGTATCGAATACTTAAAAAAAAACACACACTTTTTAAATTTTTTCTTCCATTGCTTTCTTTGCTTATATGGATTACTATCATTCAATATTGTCCATCACTTAAAATAAACTGAAATTGCGTGTAGTCTGTTGCATATCATAAACCAAATAAGTTAAAGTTTAATGGCCTTATTCCATATATGTAATACTTCTATATTGGCAGTAAGCTAACTTCTCAATGTGTAAGCATTCCGAAATCAAAGCGAGACAGTCTAGTACCGTTTTTGTCAATGTATTGTGTACTTGAGTGCCGTTTTTGTATATGTGTTGTGTACATGTTTATTTATAAACGCATGTGTTCCTTTTCTTTCGTACGTGTTTATTGATATATCTGTACTGTAGTGTTTTCGGACGGTACTAGCTCTTACTGCCAATATAGGAGTATGACATATATGCCTTATTCATAAAAAATAAAGTCGGTTTAAAGAGCTTAATAAAATGACATTTTTCAGTTTACTAACCTTTTTTAATTTTTATGAATAAGGCCATAAAACTTTACGCAAAGTTCACGAAAATGCAGAATTTTTAGAAAATTTTTGGGTATGCAGTTTTGTAACCTGTTCAAATTTACGTGTAGCCTACTACCGTTGACTTTTAATTCAAACTTGCACATTATTGAACTAAAATTGAATAGGCTACAAAAATGCATACCCAAAAAGTTTACAAAAATTTCTTAATAAAACTTGAAATTCGTGAAAGTACCCAGCCAGCAGAGAAACGTACTTTTTGCCGAAATTGCAGTTTTCGTGCATTTTTCGTATCCGGAAATATTCAGAAAACGATTTTCATATTTGCTCATTTTTCATGTCCGCAAAATGTCATCATCTTATTTCAAAACAATAATTTTAAAATATTTGTTCAAACTGAGCATTTGAAAACATGTTTACGTATTCACCAGTAGCTGAGTGTGCAGAGAAGTGTGGTGCTGGTATTTGTTAGCTTTCAGGAGGTCCCAGGTTCGAATTCCGCCAGAAGCAACACATTAAAATTATTTATTGAAATTGAAATAATTGCTGAATCTTAAAATTGTTTTTTATTTGGTTTCCTGCAACTACGAAAAAGTTTCTGTGAAGTTCATAATGAAATCGTTTTCAACGAAAGATTTAATCAGACAAATTTCAGAAAAATATCGCATCCGTTCTACAACCATTTTCGATAGTTTTCTGCACATACGTTTCGGATGAACACTTTAGTGGGAGAATTGATCTGAAAATCGTCCGAAAATGGAATCGGAAAACGGATGAAACATCAGGTTTTTATATATATATATATATATTTGTATGTATGTATGTACATTTAACATTAAAACTACTTCTAACGTGAAAGTAAGTTCTGCAATGAAATAAAAATCAAATATTTTAAATTTATATTGTTTTAATTTCAGGAAATAACTAGATATACGATTGAAGAATAAAATAATTTTAGTATCCCAAAAAACGTATTTTAATGAGTCCGATACTGAGTAGTATCGCTACTTTTTCCCTGATACTTTTAGAGTATCGATCAGTCAGAAAATTTCGAACCCTAAATGTTAATGTAGTCTAATCCCGCTGATTTTTAGTACTCCAAATAAGGTTCCAGGGAAAGCGATATAAAGGAGAAGCTTAAGTTACTCCTCGCTACTCTTTTCTTTCTCGATTTTCCAGTATCCTAAGGAAGAAGAACACCTCGCGAGTACCTGTCTGCAACTGCTCAATTGGAGACGCATATGAAGTGCATGGATTTTTTCGCGAATGACTTTTGACGTGCTGTAGGTCTTTTAAGAACTCTTTAAGGTATTTAGATGCACTGGAATGCAAATTAAGTGTTTCTATAAATACTAGCTGTCTGATTTGATAATAACGTAGCTTCCCCGAATGAATAAAGGAACTTCATGAGCGCTCTTAGGTGGCATTACAATGAGAAATTAGTGAATGGCACTGTGAGACAAATGGTAGGGGTCAGTGATCGGGAAGGGTTCAAACTACCGGGGAAAGTTATATCGGTAAAAAAGAAGTTATACGTGTCCCGGCGTTTCGCTGGGTCATGTCTAGGAATCGAGATATATATATAACTATCATATAGGGGAAATTGTCACCTTTGGTGGTCTTTTTTTGACATAACTCGAGAACCACTAGTCCGATTTTCTCAAACAAATTTAAAAAAATTAAAAATTACAATTCCTTTAATCTGTTCATATAACGTTTTTCTATATAATCAAAAAAAAATTTCTAAGATTATAAAATAATGCAAAAATTCCATTTCCCCAGTAAGCCTTCATAAGCCACTGTAGATTACAGTTCTCCTCCTCTAACTTAAATTTTTTGTTTGTTCTTACACTTGCTGCACTTTATAATGCGCACTCAGCGCTAAATTTTATTGTCAGTTTATGTTCCACTAAATTATGTAGAATACGCGCAGACGCCGGTTTCAGTTTTCGCGTTTTTTTTTTGCTTTTCTCCGCCTAATGGATGTCCACTAGGAATGTAAATCCCGGGATCCCGGCCTCTTTGAGCCTTTTTTAGGTTCGGATTCTTGGCAAATAATCCAGGGATTTTCGGGACTTATAATTTGCACTGATGGCAGTAATAAAAACTCCTTTCCTTGACCAGTATTGGCTATATCTCTTTTTTTTTTAATGAATAACTAATGTTTTTTTATAAATGGCTAGCTTATTATACATACAAAGCGTGAAACTAAATATATTCGCGAAACCATGGGCTAAATATAGTCAAATTGCATTTTTAGTTTTTCACTCTGACATTAGTAATTCAAAAATGATTGAAAAAAAAACAGTGAAATGTGCTTAGAGAAGAAGTATCAAATTAAAGAGAAAATTCTGCAGAATTTCCTTTTAAAATTGTATACTTGAAATGTCGCAATATTTTTTCTTTTTAAATTATATCTTATGGACTTATGTCAACTCGACAACATCCTCGAATTTCATCCTTGTAACTTTATCAACTTAAAAAATTACCTATTCATCCTTGTGAATCCAAAAAATTTTTAATGTTTTAAATTCTAAAGAAATTTCCTCAATTCATTTGGTACCCATATTTTTATTCCACATTGCATTGTATTTTTTTAAAATAATTTTTGGAGTTAAGTTTATCAACTTAAAAAATTACCTATTCATCCTGGTGAATACAAAAAATTTTAATGTTTTAAATTCTAAAGAAATTTCCTTAATTCATTTGGTACCCGTATTTTTATTCCACATTGCATTGAATTGTTTTTAATAATTTTTGGAATTAGTCATCTCTTTGAAATTAAAAGGACCTTTAAAATAAATCCTAACGTCAGAGAGAAAAAATAAAAACGCCACTTTAAATAAAAAAAAAAAAATAGGTTTCAAACCCATTTATATATTATTTATTATAGGGTAAGAGAGCTTCTCAAACAATATAGCAGCAATTTTTTGGTTTAAGTTTTTGAAAAGTAATGAATATATAAATCCCGGGACTAGTCCCAGGATCCCGGAATTGTGATAATGACATCCCGGAAATCCCGGGATCGTAAAAAGCGAGAAAATTAACATCCCTAGTGTCCACTCTGTGCATTCCTTCACCCCAGCTGATTCGGCGACACTTTGTGCCTGCCCTAACTAGTTCACTTTGCCGTACATTTCAATGAAGGCCTTTATTATTTCATTTTGTGTTTTATTAAATCTTTGCAACTTTAGTTGCAGTTGCAATTTGGCACTTGCCCTATACGAATACTTTTGTCAGTCCGTTTTAAGCATTGAAATAATTAACATTTGTTGTCTTTCAAAATGGTGTTTTTTTTTGCGAGTTTCTCTTCGCTGATGCTAAAATAGTCACTTACAAATGAAACTTGCTTTACACCATTTTACTATGTTGGCTTCACTCCCATTAAAAAGGGTCTCCTGATATTACTCTTATTAGGAGAGCGAAAATGTCAAGAAAAGTGTCAGGCCGACACCAATGTCTTCTCAATGCTTCTATTTGCATTATGCATTATTTCTCTGGTTCAGAGCCACTTACAACATTTCACCAACTACAACCCATCTGCTGTTAGAATTGTAGTTTCTCCTTTCGCTCATTGCCAACAATGACCTAATTTAGAGTCGCGTTGCCACTTTGTGAAAAAAATTAAGCATTGGTTTAATTGGTTTAAATTATTTACAGAGCGCGTTATTATTTAGTGTGGTGTAAGCGATTAGGTGCTGTTGAATCGAGGTTGGGAAATGTGCGCGGATTAAAAAAAAAAAAAAAAAATGGAGTAACAGTACTCTCTTCGAACATGCCGAGGGCCCTTACCTTTATGAATATAAGAGGATTTAACTCTAGCCTATAAGTGCGTTTGTAACCAGTTTGTGGGTACACATTATACTAAATTGATTATAATTGTGAACTTTTTATTTACGAATTTTATTTATTTATTAATTACTTAGCTGGAGGAGTGAAATATAGTATAATGAAACCTTACATCTGGGCATTCAGTGGTACGGGAGACATACCTTATACATCAGCGATCTTAATGACTTTCTCAGTAGGCCTTGTATGATCGATAACTAAACGAGTCGCATAACTACGGGAGACAAGAAGTACTTGCCGCATTAAGAAGAAAGAGGCGGAAATACGTGAGTGTGAAGAACTTGAAATGCTGGCCGACAGGTAAACCGCTCGAAAATTTTATCAGAGAGTTAGGCGACTTACTGGAGGTTTCAAGCCTAACACGAACTCTTGTAAGAACAACAATGGCCACCTAGAGACCGATGTCCAGAACGTACTTAAATTATAAAGGGAACACTTTTCCACACTGAAAGTAGTGGGATAGACGAACCCGAGCCACCTGGCGATGACGATGGAGTCGATGTCGCCTGACAATGACAAGATATGAAAAACAACAAAGCTGCTGCAGCTGATGGCCTGCCTTCCGAGCTATGCAAGTACAGCGGCGAGGAGCTAATAAGGTGCATGCATCAACTCTTGTGTGCGGAATCAGCCTTCTAAGCATAGGTTACAAGGTCCTGTCGAGTGTATTGTGTTAAAAACTGAAGCCCACCGTCAACGAACTGAATGGAGCTTATAAGTGCGGCTTTAGACCTGGGAACTCCACCATAGATTCGGTCTTCACAACACGCCAAATCTTGGAAAAGCCCATCGAGAAAAGGGTCGACACTCTCCATCTATTTGTGGACTTCATAGCCGCTTTCGAAATCAACTAAAGGAGTTGCCCATACGCCGCGATGTCTGAATTTGGTATGCCCGCGAAACGGATACGGCTGTGTAAAATGACATTGAGCAATACCACCCGCCCCCTCAGAATTGGAAAAGACCACTCCGAGCCGTTTCTTACCAAACGGGGTTTGAGAGAAGGCGACTCCCTTTCACGGAATTTCTTTAGTCTGATTCTGGAGAAGCTAATAAGAGCCGCTGAACTGTACCGCTCAGGTATATTACTTTGCAAGAGCGTACAATTGCCCGGCGTGTGCCGACGATATCGATATTATCGGTAACAAGAACTGGGAAGTCTTGTCTGCCTTTCCCAAGTTGGATTAGGAAGCAAAGCGGTTGGGTCTCGCGGTCAATGAGTACGACACGAAGTATCTCCTCTCGTCAAACAAACAGCGGCCAATGGAGAAGAAGAAGAAGAAGTCCTTTAGGGCACCTCACATTCAAAAGCATTCAGCTCATTTCCTTAGTTTTAAAACGACGTTAAGATAAAGTCTCTACGATAACTAAAACCCGATATATTACGATCTGAAGAATCACGAAAAAATCCAAACTTTGACGGATCATATCTCCGAAGAAAAAAATACTCTATTACTTGTTAGCTTTCTTCACATATAGAAACCCTTATAAAATTTTTAAGTCAATCGGAAGTATGACACCAAATTTGGTGTGCGATGTAAAAAAAAATATACTTATCTCCGAAGAGATAAGAAAAAGAAATTTTCGAATACTTTTTAGCTTATTGTATGTTAGAACTCATAAAAAAATTTTGAGCCAATCAAAATTTTGGCACCAAGTTTGGTGTCCGATATAAAAAAGAATGCCTCATATTTAAAAATTCTTAAAGCAAAATAAGTGCATTTCTTTCGAAATGTCTCCATTTGTTTAAAAAGTTTCATATGAGAAATGCAATTTATTTGCTGCTGCAGTCGCTGTTACTGACAAACAACTGCTAACTATACGCAAAAGCAAGAAAACTCTGCAACTTTCACTCAAGTGTAATGCAATTTGATAAAGGAAATAAAAATGGTGAAAAAATAAATATATATACATATAGAAAACTGCCTACACACAAGAACATTTGTGGGTGCATATATACGTGTGTAGCAGCAAATAGTTACTCATACGCCAGAGAGACCAAACCAATGAAGAAAAGATGGGAGGAAGCACCAGCTGCAGTGGAGTGTGTTGAATTGGCATTCAAATGACCGGCTCACAGCAGCAGTATCCAAAGCGCAGGCGAAATGCAGTGCAGCACTTGCAAATTAGCCAACAAATGTGGAAGGCACGCAGCAGCGTAGACAAACACACGGCCAACAGTTGTGTCGTACATAAACGAGAAAGACTAGCAATGCAAGGAAGCAAAAGCGTAGGCAAACATTTGCAACCGGACCTATGTGCGCTGTTTTGGGCAATGAAGCAAAACAAATGCACAAATGGCCAATTCCGTAACAAAAAGGAATGTATGTAGAAAATAACAAGGACGAACAAAAATAAATAAATAAAATGAAAAGCAAAATCAAGTGAAAAACGAAAACGAAATTAGTTGCGAACCAACAAAGCGTGTACGACAAAATAGCAAATGAAGCAGCAACAACAAAGTGAGATGGAGCAAAATGTGTATATAAATAAACAGTTAAAGCAGATACATAAAAGAACATTGAAGCTAAAGTTTGTATTTCCAACAACAACTATACAAGCTCAGCGTAGATGCTGGGCTTTCGGATGTCTCTATATATTGAGTTGTATGAAATAAAGATCTTATTTGGCTGCACGCATACATGGTTGCAGTTTTTCGTTGTTGCTGCTATCTTTACTGCGCTCTTACTAGTGAATCTTTTGACATGTTCTTGTATTTATATAGTACCCACGCATTAGGATGGCTCACCATAATATGTTGCTGCTTCAAAAAGAAGGTCTCTAAAAGTATGATGAATTTTGTTGAATATAGCAAACTGCGCGTTTTTTTTTTTTTTTTAACAGGAAATAAAATAAATAACTTTTTTTGCCGGTAGATGCCATCAGGAGACGGACTTATGTATTCGAATGACCATAGAAAGGATTTAATGGAGAGAAAATAACTCCCAGCTTCGTCTGATCTAGATTATACGCAACGAGAAGGATGAGGTAATAGCCAGGTAAGCCCACTCATTTGGAAATTTCCTCACTACAAGATGTGTTTCTCTAAAAGAAAATCTAATTTTTTCTTGCATTTAGCATGGGCGCTCTAATGTATATACGTAGATACATATGCCTGCGTTGAATTGTATACAACCGCTAACGAAGCATAAATAAGAAACTACGGATTTAATAAATATACATACATATAAAGAGAATAGGAGAAAAGTAAATCAGACATTTCCCTAAAACTGCAAGCAGCAAGCAAAAGTGAGTTAGGTAATATTTAAACATAAACGGAACTAATTTAGAAAAATGAATAAAATAATACATTTTATTTTAAATTGCATCTATTTTTCCACCATTCAAAGCTGGAGATTTAACTCTTTGACATTTAAATAATAGAGAAGATATCATTCAAATATCAAAGAGTTCTATCTACTTTACGGCTAACAAAATTTAAATTTTTCACGAATAATATTTCCGTACATATTTAGTTATTATTATGAGATCGCATAGCCATAGCTTTATGTATATTTATTTTCCAATATTTAAAATCTAAAATTTAAATAATTCATTATCATGCGTAAGTACATACATACATATATACATATGTACATATATCTTTTAAAAAAATCGAATCAACAAGCTTAATCAATATGGAACAAAGAACCACTAAACTTAACTTCGGCGTGCACATAACACTGTGTAACACTGTAATAGCGTAGCCGAGATATTGGTACGGCTAGAGCTGGTACTTTGAAGCGCGGGCGAAGGTCGCCTACTCAAACAGGAAGTTAATTTCCACGCATGTTTTGTTAAAGCGGTTGTGCCAAGGCACGCTTGTACAAAGTTCATCTCTGCAGACTTTAAATAGCGGATCACAAAAAACCCAACCACCAACCGAATTTAATTGCAAGGAACGTTGTAAAAGCCACGTTATTCTCATCACTCTATAGCTAAAGCTTTAAATTTGCAAGATGAGTTTCTCCGACATTTTCACCAAACAAAATTAAAAAAATATATATACATGGAATTTATCTACGAATTCACCTTAGTCTCGGCATTAGCTCTTTTCTTATATTGGTGTTAGCGTGGCAACTCCGGCTGTGGTGGTAATGAAAATGCACCACGCAGGGCAGTGTTGCCCATGTCTGGTATACGATTGTTTTCATATATCACCATACCAAGTTCAAGTACACTACAATGAACACTTCCAGCGATATGCGATATCAAATATTCGGTTTATACGGGTTTTCAGTCTATTACCATCGTTGAGAAGTTTAAAGTAAGTGTGCCAAATTTGGTTCTCATCGAGAAAGATATTCAATTAAGGTCATAAAATGTCCGTGTACAAAATTTTTTATTATCAATTAGGTGGTAAATATTTTCGAAATTAAGCTCTCTTGAAATTTTGTTTCGCTTGACTTCTGTATTGTAATATTTGATTGAACGTATTAGTGTAATTTAACATTTTTATCATATGGCAATACTTTTAAGGGAGTAACTTATTTTTCAAACCAGGTCATAAGCAAAATTTCATGCATATTAGAGAATATAATAGAGCGATTTTTTGGTTATATCACGCGTATCTATTTGAGAATTTTCAGTAAAAAAATACAAATGGCGTATTTTTCCTGAACGATGCCACCACTCCGCCCATTTTTTTTCAACTAAAATATTTTTAAAAATATGCAAAATTCATAAAAAAAATCAAAAAATCAAAAGGAAAATTCTACGTTCAGATAACTTATCATAAGTGGAGTGCATTTGACTTCCAAGTCATATGAAAGTTACCCAACTACTACTTATTGGTTTAATGAAAAAATTCTAAAACATGTAAAATTCATAAAAAAGATAAGCTTTCAAATGCCGAGTGGAAAATGGCCGTACTAGTAATTTTCAAGGTTATCGCAAGGTAAATATGTTTTTTTATAATTTTTAAATAAGAAATACGGCTATAATCATTTTTTGGAAAATGGGCGTGGCACCAACTACTTTTGACCACATGTGTATATCTCGGTAGCCGTTCTTTACTTGACACCTATTATTATCAGTTAGTCTTTTTATCGACGGTGAAATATTCTTCTTTTAAACGAAAATTTTTATTTTTTTATGAAAAGTTATGTATTTACTCTTACCACTTAATCCGCAGTCAAGTTTCTTTCCCAGTGCACCAGTAAAGTTTTCTACTTGAGATTTTTGTGGAATAATTTAAACCTTTCTAACTACGATTACTTTCAAAACCTGGTCAAAAAGACCTGTTCTAGAAGTAAGGAGAAAGGCCTCCGAACATGCTTGTATAGCTACATCTTTTTATCGACCAGGAAACCTTGATCCACTGTAAAAAACTTGCGATGAGATCAAGCGAAATCCATTTGATTTTTGAGTACAGCGTACGGAATCTATACTAACGTTTTGGCATAGTTTGGTTGCGGCCCTAACAGCTTGACCATCCTTGCGGTTAAAATGGTTGTAAGACATATGAATACGCCCTAATTCACTTTGAGTTTAATAAGAAAAGTCTAGTTTATAGCAAACCAGTTCGCAGAGGAATTGAAACTACTTGTGCTCCTAAATCCGGCGATAACAATCAGGTTTTGCCTTAGTGAATATTATGCATAGGACACCTCCCATCCATCAATATATTACAACGCTTTTATCAACTTGCAATGTTGTGTGTCCAGAAACTTTCAATGTTGTGGATCCAGAAACTTTCAATGTTGTGTGTCCGACACCATAAAACCTTTGCTTTGAAAAGTTCCGCATAGTGCATAGAGCGACATCTGTAGTGAATAGGGCGAGGTAGATGACATCTAGATGTCGCCCTATGTACTACGTTTGCTACAGCGGAAATAGACGACACGCCATTTCTTTAAATAAAATTAATTGGTGCTCGTTTGTATGTACANATATCTATTGCAAAATTTTATTCAGACAGGACTAAAAAGTAGAAAATTAATATAATAAAAAAATCTTTTTAATATACAACGCTTTTATAAATGGAGTAGAAAATAATATTTCTCAGTCCCATAGAATTTGTTTTGATAACTT
>NW_016172499.1:6251-13011 GCF_001687245.7 Rhagoletis zephyria | reverse complement strand
CTTTGTTGCTTTGTGTTTTTAACCGACTTCACAAAAAGGAGGAAGGTTATCAATTCGTTACCGCATAATAATTTCAATAAATCTTTTTTTAAAGGAAAGGAGTTACCTCACAGGTGGTCCCATATTAATTTGGTTTAAATCCGATCATTATATCATAAAGAAATTAACGATAATCTTAAATTTTTATATGAGAATTGAAGTCGGTTTTGTTTTTGCTTAAAAATTACTTGTCTATTTTACGTATTTGGCTTCTAATAGCACTCGTTGTTGTATATCATAAGCAGAGTTACCATTTTAGCTCTTTTCCGGCTAGAGGTAGCATCCAGGCATCACTATAAATGAAACCATGAGAGCAGAAGTGGCCTAACTCACAATTTTAATTAACTTCTTAAAATTGTTTCAAATGTGATAAATTTTAAAATAAAGGAATAAGTGACTTTTGTTTTAAAATTGATCATATTTGAGACTATTTTAAGTAGGTAAATGCAACTAAAAAAATGGGTTAGGCCACTTCTGCCCTCACTGCCTCAAATATTTCATTTCATTTATTAAGAGAAAAACGTTAGTACAATAAGATCCTAGATCTTTTATAGTACAAAACAGAGATTAAAAATACTAGTAAAAATAAAATACATACAGACTACTTACGACAAAAATAAAAGTAAAATATATATTACTTTATACATATGTAGCAAAAATCAACACAGATGACAAAAAGAAAGTTAAACATTTAGATAGCGAAACTCAGACTCAAAAATTAAAAAATAAATAAATAAAAAAATAATAAATAAATATTTGGTTCAGCGAAAGTACGAATAGAGAACTATTGATGGCACTATGGATAGTTTTTTTTTTTTTGGAGAAACATCGATTGTTATAGGGCGATAGTCGATCATTTCGATAGTGCCGGTGCATTTAAAATATGTGATATTCACTTAAATAAGTGACGCTGTGAATATATAGAATTTCGCGCTTAAGATGCAATATTTATACTTTTGTTTTACTTATTTATGTATATTAAGTAGTTGCTGTTGGGAAAATATAATTAGCCACAGTGAACTTTTGTGTTAATGAATAAACTTTCTTAATATAACAAGTAAAGAAGTATAAGTTCGGGCGCAAGCGAACATTATATACCCGGCGCAGGTATCAAATATCGTCGTTTCAACTTTCTCTAAACCACATTTGCATGATAAGCATGGGGGTTTTCCCGATTTCAAACTTTTTCGATAAAATGCTGACTTAGACTTAATGAAATAATTGAACCAAGATTGGTAGAAATCTATAAAGTGGTTACCGAGATACTCCTTGTAACCATAAAGTGGGCGTGCCAGGCCCAATTCCTAAAAGTCTTATTTATTGTTAAGATATTGTTGTAACTATTAACTTGGAGTAAATTAGCATCCTCAGTTATTGAAATATCGGAGTCTGAAATTTTTCGTTATACGGGAAGTGGGTGTAATTTTAGTCCGATTTGAATAATTGTCAACGAATTTCTTTCTTTTACTAAAATTGCACTCAGAGTTTGGTAGAAATTGATGAATCGGTTACCGAGAAACACATTTGTGGTCATAAGGTGGCGCCGCCACGTCCATTACCTAAAAATTTATAATAGTCTAATTTTCTGCTAAGTGGTCATTGTAATTATCGATTTTGAGTCAATTAGCTTCAGTAGTAACTGATTTATCGCAGTTTTCGTATTTCTGTAAATTACCGTTATATGGGAAGTAGGCGTGGTTACAGTCCGATTTCGCCCATTTTCAATACCAACCTACCTTGGATAATTTTTACTCGAGTTATCGTGTACACGGACGGACGGACAAACGGATAGACAGACATGGCTTAATCGACACTCTATTCATTCTGAGCATTTATGTATACATTTGTCTATATCTATCTCGATTCGTTTTGGCTGTTACGAACAACCGTTATGTGAACAAAGTTAATATACCCTTGTGCACAAGTGTGCTCGGATATAAGAATGCTGTCTGCAACATAAAAATCGCAACAAATGATCTCAAACAAAACAATTATTTTTAAGTGTTTTCACAAAGTGAAGTTCTTTTATAATAACTCTGTTGTTTCTTTATGTGCTTTTTGTTTAATTGTTTCTTCTTAAAGCTAAAACTTCTCAAATAAAATCAAAGATTGTATTCTGCTTTAAAATTGTTATTTCCTTTTTGTTAGTTGTACTCTTACATTACATGTGTATTAGGCTGGGCCAATTTTGTATGGGGAAAATAAAAGGCATTTGAACGTACTGTAATAGTAATATTATGTTGTCCTAGGTCTAAGCCAATAATAACTGGCAGCGAAAGATTAATTTAAAACATATCTTTGACCCGCGCAACTGATTCAAAATTTATACTTTGGCTGGTAATATCTAGGGAATGCGTTAATTGTTATAAACTAGACGATAAATCACGTGAAAGGTTATTAAATTAAGTATCTGATGTCCATATATCATTTTTCAAGAAGACTACAAGTTTTCGGGATATTTAGAAGCGATGACTTTCCCGTATGAGTTTTCAATTCTGCATTACTTTAGTAACCAAGTGCAAAAAAAATAGCCAAGATATATTTCAAAGATTTTTAAGTTTATTATATAATATCTAAGGGACCATGGTTTCAAAATGATGTAAATACGGATGTCCAAGATTAGGAATCATTTGATTAGTAAATAGTAGTTTCAAACACATACATAAGTACACATACATTTATGTATTCTTGAAAATTGGAGCGGAATGGTTTCATTAGTCACCGAATAAGCACATTTTTCGCGGTTTCTAAATTTACTGTTATACGAAAGTAGGGGCGTGCAATAAGTATTTAGATCAGTGGTCGGAGCTTCATACAACAATTGTGGAAGATCACCTCCAGTGTGACCGCGGGCTTGTAAAAAATTGTAGCAGAAAATAGACTTAAAATGTATCAATATGTATCACTTTTTTATTTTAAGTATCAAAGTATCAATATGGAATAAAACCAATAATTTTTATGAAAAGCCACTTTCAAAACAATTTAACATTTATTGATTGCAAAAAAGGTACACGTATCAGTTGTACTTGATATTAGTATAATAATACTAACGAAAATGTCTTAGATGTATCAGTTTAACTGGGTATTAGTAGAATAAAAACAGCAAAAATGTCTTATAATATATAATAATAATAGATTGGCGCTTACACATATGTTAGTGTTTGGTGGAGTTTCTCACCCGATTTGTGGCGTGGCGTGTTGATGTTGTCACGCAAAGAGGAGGGACCTACAGTTTTACGCCGACTCCGAACGCCGATTGTATTTTAATGAGAAGCTGTTTTTCATGGCAGAAATACACTCGGAGGTTTGCCATTGCCTGCCGAGGGGCGACCGCTGGTAAGAAAAAACCTTTTTTCTACATTTTTTTGCGATGTTGCTTTGACCAGGGCTTGAACCCAGGCGCAGCGGAGTGGAAGCGCGCACTGCTTACCACTACACCACAGCGGCCGCTTAAATATATACTCTTATATATATAATCTTATATATATATTAGAGTGGTTCATAAAAACACTCTTGTTGGAAATTCATATACGCTACATCAGAATATTTTTATTGGTGATAAAAAAAGATACACGTATTTTTTATTTTGAAAAAAAAAGTTTTCTTAGAGGTCGCGCTGGTCGGTATTTTATAAAAACGCTGATGTTCTCAATTTTTTTATTTTCTTGACATGTTAACATGCAGCTAAAAATGTGTTTTTACATATAATTACTCTGGTATTATTGGGGAACATTCCCTTAATTACATACCTATCTTGGGCAGTTAGAATGGGTCTAGTGCCCGAATTATATGCTCTGGAAAAGAGACTAGTAAAATTAAAACGTTGATACTGAACGATTTACGCATTGTCATGGGTTGGAACTTGTTACCAGGGGGTTCCTGGGGTTGCTAATTAGGAATCTGATGTCAGTTTTTCGAAATTCAAAATGGCTGATCCAAAATGGCGGTCCATTTTATTTTTTAATGATTGGATTTGTTCGAAACCCGGCACTCGAGAGTTTTTGGGGTCGCCGATTACGAATATGAAGTCAATTTTTTTTAATTCAAAATGGCGGATCTAATATGGCAATCAAATTAAAAAAAGTACTAAAATTAAAACGTTGATACTGAATGTTTTAAACATTGTCAAGGGTTAAAATACGTTTCCAGTAGGTTTCTGGGGTTGCTTATTACGAATCTGATGTCAGATTTTCAAAATTCAAAATGGTGGATCCATTCCAGCAGTAAAAACGTGCAACTTACGCCATTCCGACTTTCTGATAGGTAAATTTGTATTCTCCACACAAAATCATCCAGCAGCAAAAATTCTGAGCAGTTTGCAAAAACTTGCAATCTTCGAAACAGCTGATAACTTTCACAGTTGCAATAGGTGGTTTCATTTGGTAATTTATTATCCGCTTGGTGCATTGCCCCAATTTGGAATTTTTTTACCATTGAATACATTTGTATATTAAAAATGTTTTTAACATATAAATAAATTATCTCGGAATGAATAAGTTTTTTTCTAACAAATATTTTTGATACCACGTTATGACGCGTTCAAAAATAAAAGAAACTCCTCTAAGCACCCTTCCTTGTTTCACAAAAATTAAGTTGATATAGCTACAAATGTGCCTTTAAAATTATCCCATTTTCGTTTTAACTATCAACTGACAAATGCGATCAGAACCTTTCAGCATTATTATCTATTTTGGTATATTTCTGGGAAAAATATGGTACAATTGAAAAATTGTATACGGCAGCCATAGTTGACGCCCGGAAATTAGAAAATTAGAGATTAATAATAAATTAACTAAACTAAACTTTTATTCCTTTCTTTTGTTTGTGGTCAGCAGACTTTTTTACTTGTAAGTTTTCGCAGGTAAAATTTTTCCCAGCAGAAAGTGGCAGATTTCAGTGTCATTTTGCGCTCTCGATTTCCCCCACTTTGCAAGAGCACTGCTATTAACTTGTTTATTTCTATAAAAGAAAACATTTTTGTAAAACTTCCATTCCGTGAAATGCAACGGTTTTTTTTTTGAAAATTTTTGTATTACAGCACTTAGGTAATAAGTATAACTTGTATGCTTTTGTTGATTACCTTGGCGTTTGGTGGCCTTTTCAAACAATTGATTTGCACTTATGTTTTCCACCTTCGACACGCCATGTTTTATATCATGATTTTTTTTTTTAATTCTGCAAGGTTTCACCTAAACTGCAAACTTTTTCATTAGACTCTAAAAAAATGTAATTTTAGTATAATAAAGTGCAAGATTGAAGTTGCTAAAAATTGCGTTGAATTTTGGCATTTTTTCCTTGACAGTGTAAAGCAGTTCCTTCCATATCAAGATATTTTTTCGAACATATTTTAAGAAATTTCTGCAACCTTGTGGAAAGCCGCTACTTGGGATTTATCGATTTTGACAATTCTCAAGTAAAACCAAGCAACGCCTCAGAAACTTTAGATGCACTTAAATTTGCTAATACTTTCACAAAAACGCCGTTTTTTTTTAACATTTTCGCTATTAATTCTTTTTATAAATCATATATTTTGCAATTTAACAAAATAAAACCACGTTTTCTGTCGAAAAATTGATTACTGAGAAAATTTACTATTTTGCAGTTTATTTTGTCCTCCCATTCGGCTTTGTTTACTTTTACTTGAGAAATTTCATCGTCGCCGGGAATCTTGTATTATATCATTCTTGTTACCATATAGTGTCTTGGACAATTTTTGGTCTTAAAATTAAGAAAAATATAGCCCTGTTCGCGTACGCACTATCCAGTTAATCCAGTACTAATTTTACTGGTTTTTTACTGGATGTCATTTTCGTACGCAAAAACTTGCAAGAAACTAGCAAAAGAGGGGAAATTGAGAGAGTGAAAATGACAGCTGAACTTGCAAGTTTTACTGGATTTTTACTGGATAAATTTTTACTAGCAACTATTTGCTAGTAAGAAAAACAGCCGATGGCATGATGCTTATTGTAAATCACATTAAGAAAATAATTGTTTATGGTGCTTTTAGAGTTGCAATTGACAAAATAAACCTATTTACAATAAGATGGAAAACACTGGTTTTCTAAGAAAATTGCATCGGAAAATAACAAATTAATCAGCTGTTCATAAAACTAGCAACTTCTTGCTGGTTTTGCGTTTTCGTACTTTCTTGCATATTTCACTCATTGGGAGTAAATATTGGCTTACTCTCCGAAATTTGGTTACTGGCAAGTTACTGGATATTTTTTGCTGGAGAATACGAAAACACAACTTATGTCGAGCAAAAATAAAACTACACAAAAACTCGAATATGTGGTAGACGTGGCAGATGCTCAGAAAAGTGGCAGATCTACCACAATGTGGTAGAAGTCCGATCACTGACATATATACGAGACGATAAATTACCCTTTACTACATTCGTCGTGCTTTCGGCAAAAAGTCGAATGGCTTTCAGCAACAAGTCAAACCATGATTCAATAATACAAGGTTAGATAATTATTGACAGCTGCGGTTTGACACTCCCTTACAAAAGGTTGCATTTACGAAGGACAGAGAAAGGGCAAGAATGCAATCCCTTGTTGCGAAAATGGTAGTAGAAAAGTACGCAAAGTAGGCAATTAGTAGTGAAATTCCTTTTGTAAATTCGAATGTATGTATTTGCAGGAAATCTGGCATTTTAAACGAAATGTGGAACGTAATATGGGTACCCTTTATGAATTTGTACAACGACTTTGGGTTGCTC
>NW_016172499.1:0-6235 GCF_001687245.7 Rhagoletis zephyria | reverse complement strand
CGCTTTATAACAAAAATATAATTTACTATATCTGTGCACTAATTTATTAATAATGTCGGTTGGAAATATGGTATTTTTTGCAAGTTTCCGAGCTGAGCTGTCAAAAAAAATATCCACGAAATATCTCTGCAAAGGTGTTCAGCCCCTCTTCTTTAGCAAAACAGAAAGGAGAATTCTACTTAGTGAGGGTTATAATCCCTAAGCGCGGCCGAAGGTCGCCTACGCAGGTAGTTGTTTTCTGCAAAAGTTGTTAGGCGCCTTTTCTTCGGAAACACAGAAAGGAGAATTCTACTTAGTGAGGGTTATAACCCGTACGCGCGGCCGAAGGCCGCCTACGCCGAAAGGTTCTCTCTGCAAAAGGTGTTCAGCCCCTCTTCTTGGGCAACAGAGAAAGGAGTAGTGAGGGTTATAATCGTTTTGGAAAAAATCCAAATATTCGCTGTTTTCAAACAATTCCCAAGGGGTCTTAAGGTGGGGGAGGGGGATGAGGGGTGTCTTTTCATAAAACGGCGTCCATTCTCTTTCGTTGTAGAAATAGCTAAAGATTTCCCCGTAATATTGATATATCTACGTGAATTACGTAATTTATGTGCTATTTAGCTGTATAAAAACTGCAAAATAGCTCAAAATTAAAATAAGACTAGATAAGATTGATGTAAACATCCAATGCTTATGTTTTCATCAGTTAAATATGCTTCATATGCATATACAAATAAACATATTGCACAAAAGCTTATAATTTTATTTCACACCAAAGCTACACTGTTTCCATGTAAATTTGCAAAGAAGCAACACGGTGCCACTGCTAAGGGAGCGGTGCGAGAGAGACAACTGTCAGTTTATCGAACCTTGTATTATTGAATCATGAAGCCAAACGACTTCTGCAACGAATGAACTGCGGCGTCTTGCTTCGCCAACCGTCCAAATGAGCTCTCATGCTTTCGGCAACCGTTCAAATGCCGCGTTTGCTAGTTTCGTGAGCGAGCATTCGGAATACTGGTTTGCCGAAGTCAATATCAGTTTGAGCTGTTATAAGCAGACACCCAGAATAATAATTATTTCATGGTGGAGTTTTAAAAAAATCATCAAAATTTTCGTAAGAATTATAAAATTCTTTTGATAATAATTATGTGTGAGATGAATTTTTTAAGTCATCGATAACTATTATTTTGAGACTTATATTATAAAAGTCTTACATAGTAATTATCATTGAGATAAATATTTTTAAGTCTTCAAAGACTTTTATTTTGAGACTTATATTATAAAAGTCTTTTCATAATAATTATGAGTACGAAAATATTTTTTAAGTCGTAAAGGACGGACCATGACGGTGGTAGTTGGTTGGGGACCAGTTTGGTGTAGTTTGGAGCCAGGTCAGGACTAGTTGGTGTCCAGTTCGGGAGCACGTTTATATTAACGCGTTTTCTTGTTTTTCCAGATTTCAGTACAAATTTTGCAATCGATTTTTAAGCGACTATCCGATGAACTATAGGCCTGAAAATTTAAATATATGTAGCTCAGAATCCGGCTGCCATTCAATATTTCAGGTTTTATAGTTTCTTAAAAGATTTAGACGATTTAAATTTAGCACTTACTTTGTCGTGATATTGGCAATGATATTTAGGCGGAAAATAAGAATATTATAAAATTTTTTTAAATGGTCGTGGCCCGGCCATGTGTATATCTCGGTAACCGCTTCATGAAATTCTCCTAAACTTTGCACAATTGTTGGACCTGTTAAAGACGTTGAAAACACAAGAAATAAGATTATTATGGAATTTTGGAAAATGGACGTAGCACAGCCCACTTATAAGTATATAACTTTATCTCATTACGTCTAACTGAGCATACTATGTTTTAAATAGGGATAAAACCACCCTTGCTTACCATGTAACGGTAGTTTTCGGAAAAGTGAAAGAAACTATATTTAATACTTCGCCCGAAATTAATCATTTTTTACTTGTTTTATTTAATTTTTGTATGGTGTTTTGACGTAAAACCGTAACTGGGCTCGATCAAACTTAAAAAAATTAGGCACAACTCGAAATTTAAAAAAGTATGAATTATATATATAAAAAAAGGTTTTATATATTGTACCTAAAATTTGCCAATGACAAGAAAATTTTAAACTCTGAAAATTTTACTGAACAATGTCATGGTTGAGTTTGACAAACATTGTCGAATCTAAAACGTCATTTGCCAAGTTATAGCGTTTGTCTGTCAATACGTGTCTTAGTGCTGAAAAAGCTCTTTCCACTGACACTTGCGTGGCTGGAACAGCATGGAACAATACGTACGCAAGCTGACGCAAATGGGGATATGAATACTTTTGTGACTCCCAATACTCAAATAAATCTACTTCAACATCAGTTCGCGGAGCCTTGTATGTCTCGATTTCATTGAATCCAGCCAACACTTCACGTGAAACATTTTGCACTTCCTTGTCTTCTTCTGAAGCTGAATCTACCTCTAACTCATTCAGTGTCCTCCGTAGCAGCGATGTTGTGGTCGTATTTGCGGTTTCGTGTATTAAAAACTGTTGCGGATCGGGAGGCAACACTGGTGGAGAAGATGTAACGCTTGTAATCGGATTGTTTTGCTGAAAAATTATGATTATGAATTATTACACTGTACATTACTGTACTATTACATTAGAAGAGCTAGTATTAACATTGAAGCCTGTGTTTGAGCTCACTCTTCAGCTGCAGCAAAAGCAACTATCATTGGGTAACTTCTATAAAGCTTGGTTGACATTGAAAGTTGTTTTGAAAACTGCAGGGGAAAAGTCACCAATGTCTTTAGCGCTCTATAATTTCGTAGAGGGAAGGGAATCGATGTTGCATGACAATGGGGTGCTACTTTCGGCAATATTTTTGGATCCGCATTTCCGCCGAACTTTGAACCTTAGTCAAAAGGAGAGAGCTAAACAACATTTGAAATCGTTAATTTTTCGTATTATTGGACTGAAACAGGTTTATACATATTTCACACAATAATATTTGATAACACTGTGGTAACATTTTCAACTTTTGAAATATAACCTCTAAACGGCGAGACACGTCAACTTATTTTGGTTGAGTAGAGTTCGGGTGCGTATGCAGTTTGGCTGGATCAGGTCAGGATTTAAAGATATTTTAGATTGAAAAAAAAATCTATTTTATGGTCAATTTCCTCTTCATTTTTCAATACATACATATTAGGAATGTTAATCCCGGGATCCCGGACTTTTTAAGGTATCGAAAATCCCGGGATTCTTGGCAAGTAATCCCGGGATTCTTAATTTGCACTGATGGTAATAATAGAAACTCCTTTTCTTGACCAGTATTGGCTATATTTCTTTTTTTATTTAATAATTAATATTTTTTTATAAATGTCTGGCTCATTATACATATAACACCGAGCGATAGTAAATTTGAAACACAAATATCAATATATTCGCGAAACCATGTAAAATTTGTTTTTGAAAAAATTATATGTTAAGGACTTATATAAACTCGATAACATCCTCGAATTTATCAGCTTAAAAATTACTCATTCGTCCGTGTGAATCCAAAAAATATAAATTTTTTAAGTTCTTAAGAAATTTCCTATTGCATTTGTTACCCATGTTTTTATTGTACATTGCATTGAATTTTTTAATAGTTTTTGGAATTAATCATATCCTTGAAATTACAAAGTCCTTCAAAATAAATCCTGCGGTCAGAGAGAAAAAATAAAAACGCCACTATAATAAAAAAGTAGGTTTCAAACCCATTTATTTATTATTTATTTCATGGTAGGAGAGCTTCTCAAACAATATAGAAGCAATTTTTTCGACTCTAGTTGTTGAAAAGTAATGAACATCTTCATCCCGGGACTAATTCTGGGATCCCGGGATTGTGACAACGCCATACCGAAAATCCCAGGATCGGAAAAAGCCGAAAAATTAACATCCCTAATACATACACATATAGTAATTTAGCCTCATTTATCAAAAATTCAATTAACGCACATAGCATGGATGCATTTATCCGCCGATGTTCACACTAGAGCATGCAATCCCGAAGCATTTTAACAACCCCGGGATTTCGGGATGCAAAAATTCTATAACCGGGATCCCGGAATTTTTCGGGATTTCGACTTCATCACAACTTTTGCATTTAATAGTAGGTTCGCCTTTTTTAAACCACACATATTCATTGTCACCGTATTTGGTCTTACAGGGAGCATAATGCACCTTAGTAAAAGAGTCCGTAATTTAATGTCTTAATATTTTTTATTGTATTCTTAAATATCTATATTAATTGTAAAAACCCCTTTTACTAATATCTTCAGAAATTCATTTTCCACAAAACGCCAACAAAATAAAATAAGGAACAAACCTTCCAACCTATAAAGTCTTGTTGTGTTTTCTATTGCTACCAGATTTTTCGTTATTACACAGTTCTCGCACAAAATGTTTGAACAATTACAGTTATTCAGGCAGGTTCTGAAATTCACGTCCGAGTGCAAATGGCTCGTTTTTTTGGTGTTCTGTATATCTCGTTTTTCAAGTCAAATGGTTAATTTTTTCGTTTTCAACATCTCTTTTATTCCGTAAATGACTTAGTAAGAATCTCGGGATCCCGGAGCTGTAACCCCGGGATTTCGGGACATGGAGAAGTGTCCGGGATCCCGGAATCCCGGGATTCTGAATCCCGGGATTGAGTGCCCTAGTGCACACTGCCAGCATTAACACAAATTGAAGTTGTTGTTTTTGTTTCCAATGCAATGTTCGCAAACCACGCCACAAACGACGAACATGCTCACTGAAAATAAAAATATTTTGATTTTTGGCGAACATGCTCGTGAACCGCCCCACAAACGACGAACATGCACCGCAGGTCAAATTTGTTGTTGATTTCACTGCAAAACGAAAAAGTTGAGAGTGAGCGAGAAAACTGAACCACACGACCAATCGGTTAAAAATTTACCAGCCGGCAGACACCGAATAACAGATCAAAAAAGGGTTGGCTTGTGTACATATGTATTTTACAATTTGTTCCTTTTAGTAGTGAAATGGAGTAATTTTCGTACATTTGCTCCTTTTTATAGCAAATTAGTAGAATAAACATATTGCTAGCAACCCTTGTTTTGTTTACCTTCTACAAGAAAAAAACACACATATACCCTTTCTTACTTTTTTTCGTCATTTCATAACACAAATATAAAACGTATTAAAAAAAATAGACCAAGGAAATACAACCGAGTCAAAGAAATACGCTGGTCAATTGACCATCTGCATAACAGCCCGTTGGCATTATGTATTTAAAATTTTTATGAGATTTAAAACGAAAACCGTGGGGCGTCTTATCTATACTGTGATTTATTAAACTTGAAATTATGCCAACATTCAACCTTCAGAAAATAAGAATTAAGTGTTTTGAATGATATGCGAAGAGGCAACAGCAAAATTACTTTCTTAATTTAATTTAATTTGTTAGTTTCCGTTTCAAAACACAGAAAAGTTGGTGAATAGTCCCCAACTGAACTTAAAGCAGTCCCAAACTGGTCCTGACCTAGCCCTGAAATAGTCCCGAAGTGCTCCTTAACTAGTCCCGAACAGGTCTCCAACTATTCCAGAACTTGTTCTAAACTTGTCCCCAACGGGACCCAAACTACTTCCCAACTAGTCCCGAACTAGGTTGGAAAGAGTCCCGATCTAGGCCCGAACTGGTCGCCAACCAACTACCACCGTGATGGTCCGTTCTTGAAGACTTAAAAAATATTTTCGTACTCATAATTATTATGAAAGACTTTAATAATATAAGTCTCAAAATAAAAGTCTTTGAAGGCTTAAAAATATTTATCTCAATGATAATTATTATGAAAGACTTTTATAATATAAGTCATTGGATAATAATTATAGATGACTCGAAAAATTGGTATCTTACTATAATAATTATACGTCGACTTTTATTCTTTTCTCTTATAATAGTTATGTCTCTGGTTATAAGTATCGTATTTGCAAGACAGCACGCTATGCGCTGGTGTTCAGTCATAATTTAATTTCTTTTAGGTATCAGTCAGGGTTGCCACTGACGAAAAAAAATATTTACCATCCACTTGAAAAAAATCTACCAAATCTGGGGAATATCTACAAATAACTTTTTTAAAATTATTTTTATTTTTATTTTTTATTTATTTTAATTAAAACTAGATTTTTTATATTTTTTTTTTAGTTATTTCAATAAGAAAACTCTTTTTAAGAACTTTT
>NW_016172497.1:6321-13012 GCF_001687245.7 Rhagoletis zephyria | reverse complement strand
GATCTCTGTAAACTATTTAGAACCGCTAGAAATGGATTTTCGGAGATAATGGTATGGGACGAATGCAGGCCTTCTGCTGCTCGATTTAGGCTAAAGATCCCAAATGGAACAAACATTGAAAAGGGTATAACATCATTTGGTTCATCGCCCTTTATTGACGGGTTTAACTTATAAACCTGAGCGTAGAGCGGGTATGGCAAATTCTTAAGTTTGCGTTTAATGTAGTGAAAAGTGTTAGTTTTCTGTAAAATTATGAAAAATAAGTGTTTTAATTAGCAAATTAGATAAATATATGCACGAGCAGTGTTCATTTTAATTTTCGTGGCGATATAGTTTCGATGGGGTGCGCGAGTGGCTCGGGCAGGCCCGAACAAGTGTGTTTTTTTTTATTAAATTGAAGTGCAATGTTCAACTAATTTGGTGAAAGTTATAAGTTGCGTAAATTTAAAAAAGTCAAAGAATTATATGTGTTATATATGTATGTAAATTGCTGGCTTCCAACAGTGTTTGTTTAATTTGTGTAGAAGCAGTGTGAACAGTTTGAGAGCTTGTATATTCATACAAAGGTGGCAACATCATTAGGGACACTACTTTTTCTTAAGTTTTGACCTTTAAATTTCATTTTTTAAACACCAAAAAAAAAAAATTTTAAATAGAACTCCAAAAATTTGGAAAAAAAATTAAATAGAATTCAGGCATTTTTTAGTACAGAAAAATTTTTTGATAAAAGTTATACAACATATACTTAGTACTTTGTGGAGTAACCTTCTTTAGCTAATACGGCTGCTCATCTCCTAGGCATGGACTTTCTTATGCGATCATTTAACGCTTTAGTGGATGAAATGAAAAACATTGTATAAGGCATTAAAAACGTCATAGTTTGGGATCACTCAATTCGCATTATCAAAAATTGAGATGTCCGCTGGCCAAAATGGTGAAGCAATGAAAGATTATGCCAACGAGAAGGCAGTCAGAACATTCATCCTTCGATTGAATTCTAAATACACCAGCGGAATTTTGTGCACTAAACTGCCACAATTACATACATGTGGGAAATGATGCACGCGACTATCGACATACCTACAGGTACAACTATGACAGTGGGTAACCGGACTAACACTGATCGACAAACGCAACCCTGACAAGAATAAAACGAACCGCACTGAACACACCGAACACACCGAATGATAGACTTGACAAGACAACCGAAAGACAGCAATGTTGCAGAATATTTGTAAACGCCATCAAGCGAAGTCGCCACCAATATTGGTTTTATGTATAATAATAATTCTGTGCGTGTTGTAGTATTACAGTAAATACACCACTCTAATGCATTTACAAATATCGACCGCACACGATATCAATGCCATCATGACCCACATAAGTCATAATGAACTCAGCGGGAATTCAACACCAAACGTTCAAAGGCACAGTTCAGCTTACACTTGCCAATTGCATTACTCAAGCCAGGCACACTGACCAACTCACGTGACGATCAGCTTAACAGATCGTCAGCGTCAGTTTGGCAGTGCGACTGCCAAAATAACTATGACACATCCGCTGAGTTAACATAACATATGCATATTTGTAGTTTGTAAGTATTAGTGTAAATTAGGGTAAGAAATCTTGTATAAAAGAAAGTAATTTCGAATAAAGAAATCAATTCTAGTTGCACGCTACATATAAGCGTTTCATTCTTTTCATGGCGATCCTGCCTTAATCTGCGAGAAAAAAAAATAATAAATATAAAATTTTAAATCGTTTTCGTGATGAAGCGAAAGTGCGCGCGATATTAGACAGTTAAATTACGCTTTACCACAATGGCTTGGTGGAAGAAAATGTTAAGTGTTTTGATGATTGCGTTTTCCGGGTACGAAGTCGGAAAAGAAACAAATAAAAATGCAGTAGAAAAATATACAGAACAGACACATTTCGAGGATGTGTACAAACAATTGGGAAGAAAATACGAGGAAAGTGAACAAAAGACAGAGAAGTGGCAAATCGTTGCACTCGTAATAATTGTTATAGCCTTAATCGCGGTGTATGTTGCAGTAAAAAATACAATTAAGCGGTCAATGACAAACCGCATCTAAAAAAAAAAAAAACAACAATGAAAATAAGCTTTTAAATCATCTCTAACTAAAATATATATGAAAAAGAAGAAGTGCCTATCTCCGAGGCGCCGACGCCCTAACATTTCTGGGAGTGAGGACAGCTTTAAAGTTCGCATCATCAACAGCAGCCAGCAAGCAACAATCAAATCAGCAACACTCTACAAATCGAATAGAAAGCTAAGTTAATAAATTTTATTTATGTACTCATTTATTTTATTACCTTTTATTCAATTTATGCAACATAAAATCAACATCAATGTAAAAATTTAATACTTATTTGACATTCCATTACTACAAACGGATTTAAATCAATTTTGCAATATTTTTTTTTAATAATGAGTAAAGTTCCTAAACCTAAACCATTTTAAATACAGCATCGAAGCTAATATCAGACTTCGATGGTAGATTCGAAAATTTACAGAGATTCAAAGATGCAATTCTATTAAAAAATTATATAAAGAATAAATTGAGACAATTGAACATGGTACAACAACGCGTCTAAACAAAAAATTCGATAGTCCAAGAAATGAACCAATGGCAAGAAATATACGACGCATTATCTGAAGAAAAAACAAAAGCTAGTAAGTCGTACAAATGCATAAATAAAAATGCTACTATAAAAATGGAAACAGTAGTAAAGCATTTGAACATAATTTTAGAAAGTAATTTCGAATAAAGAAATCAATTCTAGTTGCACGCTACATATATAAGCGTTTCATTCTTTTCAGTGTGTATAAAATAAACGTGTTAAATCAAAGCGAACTTTTGCGTTTCAATTGCTAGCCCTACAAAGTGGTGCCAGAAAAGGGATATAGCCCTCGTGTGAACGTTACAGACGATGAAATAAATAGCGTTGTACAAGTTGTAAGCGTTTTGTGTGTGTGTGTGCGTGGCATGCTAGCTAGTGTTTTGCAAACGTTTTAAAACGTTCAATAGTTGCAAACAATCATAAATGGTGCGAAGCGTGACTTGGTTATGTTTTAAAATCGAAATTTGCTGAAAATCACGCAATACGGATCTGGGCTGAAGCTGAAACCTAAATATCTGGGACCGTACAAGATCATGAAGAGAATGAGAAATGATGCACGCGACTATCGACATACCTACAGGTACAACTATGACAGTGGGTAACCGGACTAACACTGATCGACAAACGCAACCCTGACAAGAATAAAACGAACCGCACTGAACACACCGAATGATAGACTTGACAAGACAACCGAAAGACAGCAATGTTGCAGAATATTTGTAACCGCCATCAAGCGAAGTCGCCACTGTGCGTGTGTATAAAATAAACGTGTTAAATCAATGCGAACTTTTGCATTTCAATTGCTAGCCCTACATACATAATGGAAATGCTCACACAAGTTTAGCGGAACGCTAGATATCTCGTGATCGACGACAGTATATTTAATGTAATCGTAAAATTTATATTAAATCGAATATCGAACTATCACGAAGTTTAGCTGCTCAAAACGAACAATTTTCTTAATTAGCATTTTCTTTTAGCTTTTACTTTTATGTTCTAAATCTCATTTAAAATCCGGAAAATCATTCGTATCATTCGACATCAAGGACCCTTACCCGTCGATACCGACAATTAACACCGTACATGAAATACTGATTACAAAAATGAAAAGAGAAGCTGCTACGGAACTAGTAATTGAGGGTTACACTAAAACAGAAATACTTCCGGTTCAATAAAAAGATATATAAACAGACGAACGAGCTAGGAATGGGCAATCCGACGTCTGCAATACTCATGGAGGTATTCATGCAAAAACTAGAGGACAAATATAATATATGGAACACCTTATCGACCAACCTAGAAGTAAAATTCTACGCGAGATATGTCGATGATACGTATAATATGTCTAATAGAGAGAAACAAGGAGAAGCAGATACTCGACTATCTCAACAAACAACACCAAAATATAAAATCAACTACGGAAACGGAAGAAGAAAGATTAATTATCTGGAATTGACAATTAAAATAAACAATACCACGAGCAAGTTAGAACTCGAAGTATGCAGGAATGCATGGGCAAAAACGCCACAGGAGAGACAACGCGAAGAACTACTTGGGAAATTTTACAGCGATTGGCTCGCAATGACCCATCGCATGGAAAACTGCACTAGTGTGGAGAGATGCCGCCGGTGCCACGACAAGCATCACAGCACCATTCACCTGGACCCAATCGACAGGTGACCCTGGAGTCAACAGGTTGACGAAGCAGATGAGTTGGATGTAATTGCCATGTATGCGTCCGAATCCGGAACGGAAACTCGGTATTTCTGTCCGAAACCGGAAACTTGAGAAGGTGTTGACTCGGACTCTCCGCCCGAACACCACGAGACTCAAAGGATGGCTGAATCGGAAACCAGATCTTTCCGATCACGCCAGTAAACGCGACGAACCCGCGGAGCGGAAACCGGGTCTTTCCGCAACACGAAGCTAACCAGCTAACCCTAGACCAAACTTAACATCGTGGGCAGGGTAGAATCTCACCAACTAAGAGTCCCGAACAAGTACCGAATCGAACTTGTCAGCGACGTGCGACAAACTGAGGTGCTACGACCTATGGTGTCGATTTCCCCCACGGCAATCATTAAAGTCGAGGCAAGAGTCGTTGATGTCAAGTCGTTCGATCCGGTCGTGGTGAAGCCGTCTAAGAAAATCATACTTTTAAATTCGTTCATTAACCTTGTAACTTCTAAATTAACTCAAATATAATAGTTTAAGTAAGCACTCAATCCTAAATAAATATAAACTGGGGGCTCAACCGGGATAACAGTTCAAATCCAGTAACAAATCCTTGAAATACAGGAAAACAAATAAATGAACGGCCTTTAAGAGAGACAAAACCAGTTTCTGAAGAAGTGAAACATTAACTATAAAACGAAACCTAGTGATCTTTGAAATATCAGAAGAAACACCAATCCTTGTAATATAGGAAGCTATAAAACTTGAGCATTTAAAAACCGTACGATTATTTAGGAAACAACGCAACCATCGGGACGTACACAACACCATGGCAGGGAAGCCGAAATAGCAGCTTTGAAATCATTAGACTTCCTTGTCGACACGGGTGCGAATAAAAATTGTATAAGGTCGAAGGTAGTGAAGCAGAGCAAATCGGTCAGTAGCTCATTTAGTGTGCAGACCGGCCAACACCGCTTCGAACAAGGACAAAGGATGACATAAAAGACAAATCATCCAGGAAACTTTTTGCCGAACTCGACTACAAGACAATAGATGAAAATCTTTTTGTACAAGCGATTATTAAAGATTAAGCTTATTGTTTTTCACTTATCTATATTCAAGAAACCGCAATGTAGCATTATTGCTTAATGCAGTAATAACTCCTACAGTGAAATATAAAAATAATGGAAAGCTCAAGAACTTAAAAAATTAAATTAAAACTAAATTGGCGTCTTTATTGCGCGTACCTTAAAACCGACCGGTCATTGGAAGTTCATTATAAAAAGTAAAAGAGCGGCATAGCTCCGGCATACCATACACTGTGGGTTAGGATCAGGAGTAGGCAGCATTGCTTTCCCGCCGCAACGTTGGAGTTGGTCTCCTTAATCAACAACACCCCTGCGGAGCGCTAGGGCTCCTCAAACAAGTGGAAATACTCCACTTCACAAGGGTCTTGCCTTCTGCGATCCCTAATTGTCACTTAATATTTATTTATGTGAATTTGATGAAAAAATATGGATAAAACTAAATATAAGAAAAGGAATGTGTGCAACGACAGGGGAAAAGTCCTGCTAATTGATATTTCGCAAACAAAAATCGGCGCCCTTGGCGGACACAGAAATAACAGCTACATCCTGCCGGCCCTGGCTGCGAAGAAATGGCATTGGAGATGTAGCAACAAGGCGTGGTGTGCACAGCTGCTGAAATTTCAAGAGCGAAATGCACAATCTGTCGCAAAAGTTTAGGTGAGTGAATTATGGCAATAGTAAAGGTTTGTAATTTAATTAACATTATGTTTACAGAAAGGAGATGCTAGCAGTCGGTCCAACTGGCGGTTCACCCTCACAGTGGCACTTATTTAGTATAATACTTAAGCTATAGTATTATAGCCAATACTTTCACTACAGTATTTTTCTTGTCAGAATTGTATAAAACAAAGGTTTTATTAACAATTTAACCAAATATTATACGATTCAACATCTTACCATGATCGTTGCTAATAAATGTAAACAAACACAGTGATGTCTCAAGTGTCAACAGATCGAAAACAAGAAATGTCGGTCAGAACGACATTCGAGTCCACAATCACAAACTCGGCCACTTTGGAAGAGAGCTTCGAGCAAACAAGTAAGATCCTCTTAATACTAACCAATTGTCGCCGTGAGGCGCTTTTATATACATACATTCAGAGTGAAGTTTTTTAATTTATTTAAATAATTTGTGCCCCATTCATGAGGAATTCCCGGCCCCTATTTCACCCTGTTTCGAACATGGTTCTTCGAACCTGATCGGCATGAAGTTTTTCGTGGATAAACTACATTAAATAAAAACAAAAAAAAGTAGCTGCCATTGAGAAACGCATCGTCTGATGAAC
>NW_016172497.1:0-732 GCF_001687245.7 Rhagoletis zephyria | reverse complement strand
ATGCTGGAATTATGATGGGTGTTACAATAGAAGGAGATGAGAAAACCACAATAAACCAGTTAATGAGTTACCTAGCTACTCCAAAACACAAAATAACAACTGAGAAGGTATTGACTCGGACTCTCCGCCCGAACACCACGAGACTCAAAGGAATGGCTGAATCGGAAACCAGATGTTTCCGATCACGCCAGCAAACGCGACGAACCCGCGGAGCGGAAACCGGGTCTTTCCGCAACACGAAGCTAACCAGCTAACCCTGGGCCAAACATCGTGAGCAGGGTAGAATGGTGGTAAGATCTCACCAACTAAGAGTCCCGAACAACTACCGAATCGAACTTCTCAGCGACGTGAGACAAACTGAGGTGTTACGACCTATGGTGTCGATTTCCCCCACGGCAATCATTAAAGTCGAGGAAAGAGGAAGTTTTCATCTTGTTCTGGCGTTGATAGACGCAAGTAGGCCGTCAAGCGTAATATCGAGCGACCTTTCGAGGGAGCATAGCTTAAGGGTAACCCGGTTGGGGAAGCAAACGGGATGTCTATTAAGCTTTCGATGTAAGCACGGGGTAAACAAGCAGGTGGCAACCCATGCCAAAATCATAAAGAATTACCGACGAATATCTCTGCTCAAAAGTGTCGACCCGGCCATCGCTGCAACGTATGCATAATCAGGCTCGCCGACTCGAATTTCTTCAGGTCGTCTCCGATTCGGATCGTGCTCAGCGCGGAGTA
>NW_016172496.1:8745-13012 GCF_001687245.7 Rhagoletis zephyria | reverse complement strand
ACATAAAATAAAAAAAGGAAAATTTAATTACTTTAAAAAATAGAAACCAAAAAAAATTTGGCCCCAACAGTGACCTTTGGGGCTTGTTTTATAAAATGTTCGCATAAAAATTCACTTAAAAAGTCGGGCGGCATAATCTGCTTCTATGAAATTGTAGTTATGGAAAAATATTTCATAGCCACATATATTTGCGAAAAACTCATAAAAACTTCTATGTTAATATCTTCAGTTTCAATTCATTTATTCAGTTACATGTATACAATTTTTTCAATGCTTAAGTACTGAAATTGGTCAAAAAATATTTTTAATACATGTGCCTAAAAAATGCACAATCTATGGAATATAGTATGGGCATCAATTAATCGGAATGGTTTTGTAACAAATAATTCCGGTTCATTATTTGCTTTATTGCTCAAAACTTAAGTTTCTTATCATTATAATTGTTGTGCTAATAAAAAGTGCTCATTCCACGGTGACGGGTGTGACATTTTAACTCACATTTTAAGGGTTAATTCTTAAACTGTAATACAAAATTCTTTAAAACGAGTATTTTGTAATAGGTTTCCGAGATATACACAATGCCTGGAATAAAAATTCCAAAAACAATTTAATCCGAACGAGTTATCTGAAATTTAGTCACGGGTGTGACGAGTACGCAAACCAAATTAACTACTCCTTACTTGCATCAGAGTTTTTCTGCTAATTATGTCTTCTGCTTATGGTTTTAAATAGTTCCTTATATAGTTAAATAAACATTCTCAACATTTACGCCAATGTTGCTTGCCGCTATTGGAAATTATAGATTATATGTTCCAAATTCAACTGTGACGGGTGTGACTTGACTTTGTGACGGGTGTGACAAGCATGAATACATAAATACACATTATTAGACAACTAAGCTAACTTTATTTCTCAAAAAATCTGATTTTACGAACACGTACAAGATTCGGCCACCTAAAGACGGGATAATCCTTGATCGGACTCTTCTTCTCCATTGTATGTCTTAGTAATTGTAAAGTACTTTATTTTTAAATAGTATTCAGATACTTTTTTTGCCCTGACAAGCGAAGTAATGATATCTTTTTATCCGTGACAGCATAGCTTAAGTTTTTCCATCGCTCGAGCAACATATCTTTATGATTAGCTTTATCATCGCTGATCACAAACAGATATATGAGACTTTTCAGATTAGCTGATAAGTAACGGTAGCAGTCCCTGGCCGAATTTATTGAAGTTTGTCAAACTTTAAATTGTGACGGGTGTGACATGTGACGGGCGTGACCAACATAATCGGTTCTTTTTTCGAAAATAAAAGCATATAAATACTTAAAAGCAATTCACACATATTTCCCTGTCTCATAGCGTTACTTTCGTCAGCTTTTTTACACTATCCAAGATGTGTTTTCCTTCAAAAAATAACTATTTTGTGTATCTTGTGACGGGCGTTTCATTAAAGTATGCTTTACTTCAATATATAATAAAATATTTAGTACTTGCCCGAAAAATTTGAAAATTACGCCGTTACAATGCTAACGAATTTGTCTCTCCACTGACGGTTTAAACAATGCAAAAAAGGTAATAGACTACGAAAATCAGTCTTGTAAATTTTGAAAAAAATTAACCTCTCATATGGGTTTGTAAATGGTACAACCTAAAGTAAAAAAGATCTGATTTTGAGATAAATTTCAAAATTTTGGCTTTCAGTCTTGAAAGTTAGATTTATTTACTCTTACTTACTAGAAATAATACAGTCATATTCTTTAGTTTATTTTCGTTTCATTCGGTATCGATTACCGTGGAATGAGCCAAAAGGAAAAATTAAAAAATAATTAAAAATTGGCAATATTAAGAAAAAATTTCTCAATATTTCTCTGATTCAGATTTGACGAAAGTTGCGTCGTGATCGGCTGTTGATTGTTTTTTATTCGTAATCTTGGCACACGCTTGCCACATTTTATGTACGAATATTAAAAAAAATACCCAAAGTAAAAAGTAGCGTGTCGTTAATATACTTTGCTTTTAGATTATTTGCATGCTACAAACCAAACACAAAATGTATGACCCTGAATAAGAACTACAGTTTGAGTTAATAAATGTTGGTAATATACTATATGTACATACATGAGTTAAAATTGCTTGCTTCAGGATTTTTATAAAAAGGACACAAATGACACGCTTTGTTTAATTTGATTCTACCTATATAAATATATAAGAAATTTTAATGCTGGTTGATACCCAAAAATAATGTTTAATATTTATGAGGTAATCTTTTTTTCAGAACTATATATGTACCTATTTATCATGCCTATTACGGTATCCGACGGATGCCATCCGCACGGATCTAATCAGATTCGCACTGTCGGAATAAGCGAGTGCGAAGGATTAGATTCGTGCGAATGGTATCTGTCGGACCGGAATAGGTCTGTTTCCGAGGGATCCCATTCTCATGAATCTAATCCTTCTCATTCGCTTGTTATGACAGTGTGAATCGGATTAGATCCGTGCGGATGGCATCCGTCGGATACCGTAATAGGCATGTATATGAAAGCACATTGCTATGAAAATAATAAAACCTAAACATCGAAATCTTAGTGTTTAGTTACTAAAAAGTTCTAAGATCCATTTCTTCACTATACGTATAAGCAAAAGAAGCCAAAAAGCCTATGCACGCAAAATATCCACTTTTACTACATTACTAAAATGCGCCAACCATGAGCGTGACGAACTAAACCACGACACCAACCAGTGTTGCCAGAGAAATATTTGGAAACATTCTCGGTCGAAAAAAAGAGCTAAACAATATTAATAGCTGATATGAAGAGCAATTTTTTTTTTTTTTTAAGGTGAGCTGACGTAAACCACGACACCAACCAGCCTTGCCAGAGAAATATTTCGAAAAATTTTCGGTCGAAAAAAGAGCTAAATAATATTAATAGCTGATATGAAGAACAAATTTTTTTTTACGTTGAGTTGACGTAAGGTTGGTTTTACATTTTCCGCAGTTTTAGTAAAATCAACGAATTTTATAAGTTTAAGCTCTGAAAAAAACTTTTAAAAACCTAAATAAGGTGCATATATTTCGAATTCGTTGCTATGGCACTTATAACACTTATATGTATGGACGTATTTATATAAACTAACAGTGAAGTATATTTAACAAACTGTAAAAATCTACAATTTAAGATATATGTATGAATAATTTTTTAGCAACCATTTTTCTGGAAAAGTATTTCCAGCTCTCCTTAAAGGTGAAATTAGTGGGGTAAAATAAAATACTTGATACTTAAATAAATAATTTGTGAAACATTTGATCCATCTTTTGTTTTTTCTATGATATATATTTTCATGACGTCGCGGCAACACTGGCCAGCAAATGTTAAACTGTGTCTGTAGGAAATTACTATAAGTGACAAAATTTTTAACGCATCGGGCTACAATAAAAACATATATTTAACACATATCGTCACATGAATGCAAAAAGACGTAACAAACATCGTCTCTGAAATGCAAAAAGTCGTAACTCATAAAAAATCCAAAATACACTTTTTGATTTATATGATGGATTTCATCGAATTACAACTCCCCACATCGTTTTATGAAAATAAAATATTACTCACGACTTTCAGTGACGATTTTTGCCATGTCTTTTTGCATTTCATGTAACGATATGTACATATGTATATGTAAATCGCTGATTTATTAGAAAAGCGTCATAATCCAAGAAAAGAAAAAATCGAGTTAAGTATGCACGTTACCTATTTCTTATGATGTGTAAAAATTTCATAGCTGTAACGATTACCAGTAGTCATTAGAACAAATTATGTACGTGTGTCAAGTTAGCACTACTTTTCGAAATTGGAAAAGTTAACTACGGTATTAATTGTAGTGTTTTTGTTGTAAATTTGTTGTGGAAAGAAAAAATTTGTAGATCTCGTTTTTGACACCATGCCCCATTGACGACAGAATTGAGATATTGAAAAGGTTACAACGGCATTAATTGTAGCTTTTTTGTTGTAAATTTGTTGTGGAAAGAAAAAATTTGTAGCTCTCGTTTTTTAAGAAAAAATGGTATGTAGTGCTAACTTGACACCATACACCTAGTCGATAGAATTGAGATATCCAATATGTTACTATGCCATTAATTGTAGCTTTTAACTTTAAAATTTGTGGTGAAAAGAAAAAATTTGTTGCTTCCGTTTTTCTGAGTTGACCCTTTTTCGAACAAAAGTTAGTATGTAGTGCTAACTTGACACCATGCCCCATTGAC
>NW_016172496.1:0-1284 GCF_001687245.7 Rhagoletis zephyria | reverse complement strand
AATTTTTTGAATCACTGTTTGAGATCAATTTAAGATATTATCAGTATATTTAAGTAATAATAAAAAAGTTAACACATTATACACATTATAAACAATAAATATATAAGTGCATCACCTATTCCATTTCGAGCGAAGCAAAATTATTTCTTCTTTTGATGGTAATGCGATCTTAAAGAAATTATAACATTAAGGGTTGCAAAAAATTCTTAATTTCTAATTCTTGAGAGGGGATATTTGTGATAAAAATTTAATTGGCTAACAAAAAAATTGTTTCCAGCAATCCCGAGATTTAAATCGACTAATCCCGGGATATTCGGGATAAAAAAGACCGGGATCCCGGGATTGACATCCCTAGTAACGGNTCTTCTTTTGATGGTAATGCGATCTTAAAGAAATTATAACATTAAGGGTTGCAAAAAATTCTTAATTTCTAATTCTTGAGAGGGGATATTTGTGATAAAAATTTAATTGGCTAACAAAAAAATTGTTTCCAGCAATCCCGAGATTTAAATCGACTAATCCCGGGATATTCGGGATAAAAAAGACCGGGATCCCGGGATTGACATCCCTAGTAACGGGACATTTGGTACCGTGGCATTATTGAGTTTTGCTATGTAATTTAGTATCCGTTCGTGCAGCAAAGGACGTGGCCTGTTTTCTTGATAGCTTTAACGAAGTTTTTCCCGGTACGTTTGTGGCGTTATTTATATAATGGAAATTTCACGAAAGATTAAAAGTGGTGATTATCAACTAAGCGAAGCATCGGGTTCAAGTGAAATATGGAAACATTTTTGAAAAATTGTGGTTACTGAGACGCGAGAAAATGTACCTTATGTTATATGTTCGAAATGTGAAAAATTATTCAAATTTGGAAAAGGAGCCAGCTCTTCAAATTTAAAAAAGCATACATGCTACAAACGTCGGTCCACAGAAGATAGCGAATCACTTCCCCTGCGAATCACTTCAAGCGATCGCTAGTTAACATCAGTGATCAATTAAGTGAAGAAGTCATTCGGTATTGTGTGAAGTACACTTGTCGAGATCTTCGAGCGTTTGAAAGCATTAATGGCGAAGGATTTAAGGAATTGGCACAGTGCTTAGTTGAAGTTGGCGGTAATATTGGCACACAAAATTTTTCGATTGAGGATATTTTTCCGCATTCCACTACTATAAGTCGTAGATTGCACAGGTTGCACGTTAGAGAGCGTGAAACGTATATCCTTGATTTACGTCCAATTACACTGTGAGACAAATGGTAGGGGTCAGTGGTCGGGAAGGGTTCAA
>NW_016172495.1:0-13014 GCF_001687245.7 Rhagoletis zephyria | reverse complement strand
TGCGAAAAATTCTCTGTGCCAATACTTTTGTCCGGCACTGTATATACATTAAAGTGGTCCAATTTTTTTATGGGGAAAAATTTTTCATTCTGGAAAACGGAGCACCCCGTTAGTTTTTTTCCTTTTAATATTTGTAATATCTATACTAACTTTCAGTTTTCTACTGCTAATAATAGAGGGTGCTCAATCACCTTGAAATGCACTGCCGGATAGCTGCGCAACTGACAAAAATATTGGTGACTTTTATAAAAGGGGTCATGACAACTGAAACTTGTGATATTTGTTTAGATAATTTAAATTTGAAATGTTCTTAGGTTACTTAACCAATTCTTTGATTAATATATATACACAATACTTCTAGAGTAAAATATGTGCTTCATGAGCATCTCCTAAATGTATACATAGAAACGTAAGGTTTGGTACCAGCACCTCTTTCGGCAAAAAGAAAAATTTTGGAAGGTGCCCCAAACCCTGTCTTGGAATTTTTTTTCGACCACTCTAATGTACATACATACATAAAATGATAGCCGTTTTCGTTGTTCGGACTAAACTCAAAAACCAGTAAAATTGTCGGAGGTTATACCTTGCATATATGGTCCTATTACAGCCTACTAGACAACACGCTGGTGGCGCTGGAGTGGAGCTAATTATAAAAGTCGTATTCGTTTCCTAGAAATTAAACCGCTATATTTTATAAAATCTGATTGAAATTCATAATGCTTATTCATTTCATGACAGCAGTGGTTTTGCAGAAAAGAGACCTAATGAATTGCGCTGCAGCCGAAATATATAGAAACCCACACGGGGTTTGGTCTGCTTTTGCCCTATATCCTTCTTAGACGAATTTACTTTTCATACGGCTAAATGGAGGATTCGGTTAAGTGTGCATGTAAAGAACGCAACATTGTGTAAGCGCACCTTTGCCTGACGCCCTCATACACCCTTAATGCGATCTTGCACCTACCTCCGATTGACGAAATTGCTCGGGGCGGCCGTTAGTACAGCAGTAAGACTCAAAGAAATCAGTTCATAAATATTAAGGTAAATTGTCAAAAACGACTCATTTAGTCAATGTACGGGAAAACTTTTCATCATGGGGGGAAAGGGGGTCATGGTTCTCTTGGTCCTCCTATAACTGAAAACTGGACCAATGTTGAAGTTGCAAGATCATAGAAGAATATTACGCACGCTTGGCCGAGATCTCACAGGTCGAAATAGGACATCGGTAAAACTCATGACATCGAAAGGGATTAGTATTCCATATGGTATCACAGCGCTACTAATCTTGGCCTATGTGTGAGGAAGATTCTGCTCTTTATTCGTTTCAATTTAAACGAAAAATGTTTACTTTACAGACCGCTTTTGCTTTTAAACGCTATTTTTGTATTGGCCAACGTAAAAGATCTTATTAGGTGCTGCGAAGCAAGCGGGCATTGGCAGGTCTAATTGTAACAAATTATATTATATATTATATTTTTTTTACGCGAATCCAGTTCGTTTGTGTTGTAGCTCTTGAGCTAATATCGGTTTCGGTAGCAAATTCGGTTCCTGCTTACACGAAAGTTCGTTTAAAACGTGAGTGAAGCACCCCACCTAACCCCACTGCCACAGTGATCGCGCTAGTGCTCCCGTGTCAGCCACGCAACGCCCTCAAAGGTTCTATAGAGCCAACCGGACCGCTCCACCATCACGATCGTCACCCCCGTTGTCGCTGTCAAGGCCTGCTACGCAACTACCGCCGCGACAAGCACACCGGTTCGCACCACCGCAAGATCAGGAGCATAGCAGCAGCCCTAGCTAAACGCTGAATCCGTCGCCACCGCCGCAGAAGCCACCGCCGCGCCACTTCGCTTTCGCCCTCATCCAGCACATCAGCAGCCACCGTGTCTAGCGCCCCTTGTACAATCAGCAGCCCGAGAATTACTACACGTGCAGCGCGTGTGACTATGGTCCTTCCTCGCCTTTAAAGAGCCAGCACTGTTGGAACTCAGACACCTCAAAAAAGAAGTATCCCTAAAAACCGTAAGTAAGAATCTGAACTTCTTACTAACGCCATTTCCTAAAAATGTTACCTACATATTTATACAGTGCAGTGTGGGTGCAGTGAAACGGTCTCCGTATATCGCTCAATAGTTCAACAAAAAAAAAATCTCCAGAGGTTTATTAGTAACACATATCAAAGTGCAAACACCTTTTTATATATATCGTGGCATCCACAAATAAGTAATTAAATTCCACTGCGTTAAATTAGCAGACATTATTAAAAAGAATATACATCTCTCGCCCTCTCTTTAAGCTCAGTCACAAGAACGATAATTTAGATCGGTAATAGAAATCTTGTCTTTAATCTCCGTCTCATAGATACATTTTGAAGTTATCTCGTTAATACTTACCGCACCTCATAGTGACGATAAATCTAAAAGTCCAAAAATGAGTGATGATGAGAAGCAACAAGGCATTTCCATCGAATCTCAACGCGGTACGCGTGCAGGTGGAAGGTCCAATAAGAAACCCAAACAGTCAGTCGCCCCTAAATTTATCTCGGAGATAGATATTCTAATGGAATACTGTAGCCGATTCAGTACAACTCAAATCCAAGATAATACTGAGTCTGCATTAAAAATCAAGGACAAGAATATAGATAATCTTTGGAATTGCGTTCAGAATGCGTAGGATTTGATGATTATGATAATAGAGACTAAGGAGCATGAACTTCCCGAGGATTTCAAAGCCTCCGCGTATAATAAATACAGGTCATGCCTCATAACGTATGAGGATACGAGAGCCCAGATTGGTGGTCAACTCCTGCTTCTCAATCAGGCAAGCAATACCATGCCTACTCGCAGTATTTCTCAAACCCAAGAAAAATCTAGCTTCGGCTTAAAGGTCCCACCGTGCGATACGGAAACATTTTATGGGGGTTATGAGCAATGGCCGTCTTTTCGTGACACGGCGGTATACATTAACCACCCAAAACTCACAAAATCCCAGAATTTGTACCATCTCCGGTACAAAACTCAAGGCAAAGCTGGCCAAATGGCGAAAGAACTCCACTGAGCGATGACAATTTTGATGTGGCGTGGGAAGCCTGAAGGTCTCTCTATGAGAATAAAAGAGTATTAGTTGAAAACCAGATACGTATTTTCATGAATTTAAAGGCTATTCAAGTGGAGAACAGTGAATATATTCAAAAGCTCCAATCATCAGTGAATAACTGTCTCCAAATTCTCGCCACCCAACAAGTCTCCACAGAGAGCTGGGACCCCATAATAATTTACCTCGTCACCTCAAAACTTCCTGAGAACACAGTGGTTCTGTGGGAGCAATCTCTCAGTTCCAGGAAAGACCTTCCGAACTGGGCCCAAATGAACCAGTTCCTAACCACTCGATATGAGGTGGTCTAAAGGGTTTATCAATGGTGCCCAGCCAAAACAAGACCCAGTCCCCGAAATTCCAGTTTATTTAAAACCCCTCAACCCCACAACAGACCTTTTTTCAAACCTTCTCACTTTCAACAGTCGCATAATAAATCATCGACGCAGGTCCAATCGCATGTGACATAACAACGTACGATGTATAAATGTCCCGTGTGCAAAGATTCCTCGCACTCATTGTGGAACTGCCAGAGATTTCGTAAATTGTCGGTTCAAGATCGCAGAAAATTCGTAAGAGAAAACAACATGTGCTTTGACTGCCTTTCTCAGGCACCCTCTTTGAAAGATTGTCCAAGTACTCAAACCTGCTCCAGTTGTCGAAAAAGACACAACTCAGTGCTTTACTATAGCACAGCCCCTCCGCCAAAAAGGCAAGACTCTCGAGTACAAAGGACTACATCGCAGGTAGCGGTGACTGATTCCCCGAACCCAAACCTGCAAGCCCGACAAGAAACGGAAAAACAAGATGATTTACCGTCAAGTTCTAATGGAACTAGAGTACAATTGTACTACTCTGAAACTGAGAGTAAAGTCCTTCTCCCTACAGCGATAGTCTGGCCTTAGTATCCTCCGACTTGGCTACAAAAGTCACCGCTCAAGCAACTGTGCTACCCTAATTGACCAAAATACTCCCAATATTCCAGCCAACTCGCGAACAATGCGAGAAGTGGTCTCATATTAAGCTAGCAGACCCCAATTGTCACTCCCCATATCAAATCGACCTAGTGATAGGCAGCGATCTCAGCCCGCAAATCATGCTTGAAGGCATTGAGCATATCTCAAAAAACCTGTTAGCACAAAATGCTATTTTTGGATGGATTTTGAGCGGTAAAATCCCTAATAAAGTGGCATCTTTCTCCACTCAAGTGGAACAAAACTCTAACAAACTACTGTAATCTCAACTGCGAAAGTTCTGGGAGGTAGAAGAAGTTCCGACCCCCAATCTCACGAGTCCTGAAGATAAGATATGTGAAGAGTTATACCAATCAACTACATCGCTCACACCTGAAGGTCGCTACGTAGTCCGGCTCCCATTCAAGCCAAGCTTCCCAAAGGAAATCTCTCTAGGTCAATCTCGCACTACAGCTCCTCAGCAATTTTTCAGTATGGAGAGAAGTCGTCAAAGAAAAGGCAACCTAAAACCCCTGTATGATAATGTCTTAGAGGAATACCTTACCCTCAATCATATGGAAGAAACAACTTCCTATGAAAAATCCTCATAAAGAAAATATTATTCATTCTATCTCCTTCACCACGCGGTTGTCAAACCCGAAAAAAGGGCAACCAAGGAACGTGTCGTATTTAATGCATCAAGAAGATCAAGTTCCGGACTCTCTCTCATTGATGTTCTCTATACCGGACCAACACTTCAATGATGCTATTAATCCTCAAATGGCACACTATCAGTTTGTCTTCAATGGCGATGTAGAGAAAATGTATCGTCAGATACTGTTACATAAAGACCATCAGGACTTCCAAAGAATTATATTTAGATCCTCCCCAAGCAGTCCCATTCAGGACTACAGGTTAAAAGCCGTCACATTCGGTGTAAATTGTGCACCATTTATCGCAATACGCACTCTTCCCCAACTCTCCGATGATGTTAAAATAACACATCCATTGGCGGTGCCAATACTAAAAACCGAAACATATGTGGACGACATACTTTCTGGAGGTCATGACCTCATCTCAGCAAACAAATCTCTCTCCCAAGTCTTTCAAGCTTTAAACTTCGCTGGCTTCCCCTTAAAAACGATCACGGCGAACCATCCTGATTTGCTCAAAGACATAAAAAGGAGGACATGCTTGATAGCAATTTTCTCGAATTCGAGAAAGCAAGTACCACCAAAACCTTCGGGATTCAATGGAATGCCATCATTGGCTCCTTCTCTTACACCAATGAATCCATCTCAGCCTCGTCGGCGATCACAAAGCGATAAATTCTCTCTTCTGTCGCAAAGGATGGCTCTCGCCAATAATGATTCAAGCCAAAGTCCTCTAACAAGAGCTCTGGCTCGATGTAACTGACTGGGATTAACAAGTCGAACCCCTCCGCCTCCATAAATGGTTGCAATTTGCCAACAATTTAAAATCTATCTCGGCAAATGCCCCTATGGGTCATTACGTTCCAGGCCAACGAGTTGAGCTACATGGGTTCTGCGACGCTTCGTATTGCGCAGCCATATACGTTCGAATCACACAAGGTGCACGAGTCTCTTCTCACCTGCTAGTGTCAAAAGCAAAGTCGCGCCTCTACCTTGCCTCGAACTATGTGGTGCCCCCTTCTAGCTAAACTGGCAACAGCTATCCAATCGCAGCTTGGTTTCTCGGATAGAAAATTTACAATGTGGTCAGATTCGAAAATCGTCCTGGCCTGGCTTGAAAAACCGCAAATCATGGAGCTAGTAGGAAATCCCACTTGGAGGCATATACGTAGCAGCGAAAATCCCGCGGACATGGGAACAAGAGGATGCAAACCCCACGACTTAGCCTCCTCTTCTCTGTGGTGGAATGGGCCCGAATGGCTAACCCGACACCTGGCCAAAATCCGCTACGAGCTCCATGAACCCACCGGAAGTCCGTCGAGTCGACGCCTTTCACGCTGCCGAAGATGATACCGAAATTTTAGATCGCTTCTCGTCTTTTTCGCGCATGCTTAAAGTTATGGCATATGTCCTCAATTTTTTAGATCGCTTAAAGAACCAAAATCAAGCCGCGCAGGATCCTATCCCATTGTCCCTATCGCACAATAATTTCCGCTCCGCCATATGCCGTCTCATTGCCTTAATGCAAAACCGTTACTTCCCCCGCTTAATGTCATACTTATCGCAGTCAGTGCCAATCGCTAAGAAAAGCTCATTGCTAGTTCTCAACCCCTTTCTAGACAAAGTGGGTTACTCCGGGTAAATGGTCGTTTAACCCACTCCACTCTTAGCTATAATGAACGTCATCCCCTCATTATACCTGAAAAATCTCGCTTTGCTGTTCTCTATATTCGTTTTCTCCACGAGCTTCTCTTACATGGAGAAATTCGGCTCATGCAGCAAATGGTAAGACGGAAATTCTACATTCCCCGGCTCAAGCCTCTTATAAAAAAGTGCATTTTGTAATGATGTAAGGCTTGCACCGCCCACAAGCTCTCAAATCATGGCGGCGGTGCCACCAGAGCGTTGCACTTACGCTACGCCTTTCACCACCACCGGTGTAGACTTTGCTGGGCCTTTTCAAGTAAAAGCCTCCATCCTAAGGTCTCCCACCCTTGTGAAAGGCTATGTGGCCGTATTTGTGTGTTTCCCAACAAGAGCGGTTCACCTTGAGCTATGCTCCGATTTGACAACAAACGCATTTCTCGCTGCGTTTTTCCGTTTTGTTGGGCGTCGAGGTTATCCAGCAAGAATGATGAGCGGCAATTGCAGTACGTTCATTAGAGCCAAAAGAGCAACAGGGAAGGAATTCTGTAATTTCCTGCAAGAAGTCTCTAAAGACATCGTCAAACAATACTCTCCCCAAGGCATTGATTGGAGATTTATCCCCCCTGACAGCCCTCAAATTTCAAACGTACGGCTGGAGCACACAAATTCACGTTTGAAGAATTCACAACTCTTTTAGTTAGGATCGAAGGATTATTGAATTCTCGTCCCATCTCCGCTCTCTCCCAAGCTCCAACGGAATTCACTGTCCTTACTCCTTGGCATTTCCTAAGGGGAACTGCCCTCTTCTCCCTTCCGGAAGTAGATCATAGCAATTTGTCTCTCCTCAATAGTTGGGAACCAGTTAAAGTGTTACACCATCAGTTCAGCCGCCGTTGGGAGGAAGACTATATCAAAGATCTCCAAAACCGTTATAAGTGGAAAGACCCTAGAGTAGAACAAAAGGTCGGCGAATGTGTAATTCTTGTTGATGACTAGCTCCCGCCCACTGAATGGACGCATCGAAGGGACCCATTTCGGTCCAGAAGGACACATTCGCGTAGTCGATCTACGTACCAAAAACGGCGTTATAACCCGGCCAATTTTAAAGCTATGTCTTTTACCATGCACTAACGATTCTGTCGCACCCACCAAAGATAAATAAGCATAATTCTCCCTACTTAAAGTAACGAACTTGATATTCAACGAGAATCCCACATCCGCACTGGCTCATTGCACTCATTTCCTACCTTGAATTCCTTAGCTTAGAGGAAACACACTCATGCACTCAGTTACAGAAGCCTAACTCACGATTATGCATATACATAGGCCCTCTATTAATCTACTCGCAAATCCCTACTTGCAGATGGTGGCAGACGGCGCCACGCCCTTCCCTGTCAACGGAGGGGAAGCTAACAAGACTCAGCCAGCGCCACGCACTTCCTTGTCTACATCAGCAGCCGACTTTCAAAAATGTCGTCTGTGTGCGCTCTACCATGCGCTCAGAGTATGCCCGGCATTCCGGGCCATGTAGCCACAGCAGAGGTTCCTCATCGCGCGAGCGCACAAGTTTTGACGAACTGTCTCGCACTTTCGCACGCAACAAGCACATGCACCTCGAGTGGTAATTGTAGGATATGTGGTCAGTATCACCACACGTTTTGCACCGAAATGAAGCTTACGGCTCTGGCCACCGATCAAAGCAGTCCGCACGCTATCCACAGGGCGCTGTCAGAGCAGGGAATAGACCTGCAGCCAACCGCAACAATCACGCCTCATATACTGGGCGTCGTCTGAGCCAGTTCCCCTCACAGCATAAGCACATCGTTTAACGTACTGCCCAGAGAACTCGAAACATCCAGAACAAAGGAAAGCTTACCAAACGGCTGGTTCACGAAGCGATGCGAACCCTCCAGGAGTTGCAAGATGTTCAAGCCGCTTAGTACGCCTAGTAAGTTCGTATAAAACGTGCGTGGAGCTAACCCCACTGCCACAGTGATCGCGTTAGTGCTCCCGTGTCAGCAACGCAACGCCCTCAAAGGTGCCATAGAGCCACCCGAACCGCCCACCATCGCGATCGTTACCCCCGTTGTCGCCGTCAAGGCCTGCTACCCATCTACCGCCGCCACAAGCACACCGGTTTGCACCACCGCAAGATCAGGAGAATAGCAGTAGCCCTAGCTAAACGCTGAATCCGTCGCCACCACCGCAGCAGCCACCACCGCAGAAGCCACCGCCGCGCCACTTCGATTTCGTCCTCGTACAGCACTTCAGCAGCCACTGTGTCCAGCGCCCCTTGTACAACCAGCAGCCCGAGAATTACGCCCAGCGCGTGTGACTAGCACTTAATCTTAGTCTTCACTAGGGATCATGGGCATAGCCAGAACGAAATTAAGGGGACCCTCCAATACAAAAAAAAAACAAAAAAAATTTCAAAGCCAATAACTTACTTAATAAAAAATTGTTTATTATAGCGTAAAATTATTGTAACCAATAGAGGTATGTTGTACAAAAACAAATAAAGAGAAAGTTGATATAAAACTATTCGTCCATTTGATTAGTTAACTTTTTATTGCGCATGTTTATTCTACGAGGAGGAAGCATCGAAAGCCTAACCCCGTCAGCCTGAGACTTTAACCCAAACTAAACTTCCTACCGTCATTACCGTTCCCCTCCCGGTACCACAGTCAAGGATTTCGTCGAGATTATATCATTGTGACACTGCTAAAGTTATAGATCTATTGGATCACAAAAAATATGCATACTTATAATTTTGAATACCCCCTCAAATCTGGACTTATGGTCTAAAAACGAGCTTTTCATAAGTTGAGCCTTATAATTGTTCGTACCCGCAACCGCAACCCCCAGTACGTGCAATTCCTTGATTAATGCAAGTCTCTAAAGCAAAACATTGTAACCTTTATAAAAGCAACTTCGAAATAATTTAACCCCAATACCTACAACATTCTTTGTTTGTGCATGCCACACACACAAAAATTGAATTTTTGGCCTTCCTTTGACTTAGCAGTATTCTGGAAAGACTAAAAAGTGGTGTTTCCGTTAAAGTGATGTGTGATGAGTTTAAAATAAACAAATCAGCTATTATCAGAATTAGTCAAAATGAAAGCAAAAGTAAAGATAAAAAGAATATAGAAGCCGGACTTGAGAAATGGCAAACTTTAAAGCAGTGCGAGAACCCAAAAAGGATTTACACAGGTGGTTTTGTTTTAAAAGAGAGTAAAATGTTCCCATATCTGTCCAATTTGTGAAAGCTAAAGTCCGCAAGTTACATAAAACTAACCAACTGAATCNATTATCAGAATTAGTCAAAATGAAAGCAAAAGTAAAGATAAAAAGAATATAGAAGCCGGACTTGAGAAATGGCAAACTTTAAAGCAGTGCGAGAACCCAAAAAGGATTTACACAGGTGGTTTTGTTTTAAAAGAGAGTAAAATGTTCCCATATCTGTCCAATTTGTGAAAGCTAAAGTCCGCAAGTTACATAAAACTAACCAACTGAATCTTTTGCCGGACAAGACATACATTGCTGATGAGTCTAGACAATACCTCGTTGGAGCAATGCATCTGGGACGCACAAAGTTTTTCTTCTTCTTCTTATTTGGCGCTATAACCGCCTACGCGATATAGGCCGAGCCCGTTCTCTTCTGTTCAAACAGACGCCTATTTGGAAATGCCACGTGAATCCAAGTCCTAATCTACTTGGCCTTTCCATCGCAGTGGGCCTTCCTCCTCCACCATCGCGACCAGCGTTGAATACTTTTAGAACAGACGTAACCCTTATTTGTAACAGACGTAGCCCTTATTTGCAACAATAATGTCGATGTCGTCGGCCTACGCCAGCAATTGTACGCTCTCGTAAAGTTTTGGTGCCTGAGCGGTTCAGTTCCGCGACTCTTATTATCTTCTCCAACATCAGGTTGAAGAAATCACATGAAAGGGAGTCTTGTCTGAAACCTCGATTGGTATCAAACGGCTCGGAGAGGTCCTGCTCAATTCCGATCTGAAGCCACACTGGTAAGGCGCAATCAGTTCGTTGACGGAGGCCTTCAGTCTTTCACACAACATGCTCGATAAAATAGTTGGCACGCATAGCCTAGTCGCCTTTCTTGTGAATTGGGCAGAGCGCACTTGAATTCCAGTCGTCGCGCATGCACCTTTTTAGCTCCTTGACGTAGTAATTGAATAGCTCGGCTGACAGGCCGTCAGCTCTAGCAGCTTTGTTACTTTTCATCAGCGTAATCGCGTACCTCGTCATAGTCAGACTGGGGACTCTGGTTCGTCTTCTCCACTTCTTTCAGTGCTGCTGCCATTCAAAAGGGTCGAAAAGTGTTCCCTCCATAATTTGAGTACGTTCTGGACATCGATCACTAGGTCGACATGGTTGTTCCTACATGAGTCTTGAAACCTTCCGTAAGTCGCTCAACTATCCGCTAAAAATTTCGGGAGTTTTTTCTGTCGACCAGCATTTCAAGCATTTTTCTCAGCAGCTTCTTGACACTCGGAGTTTACGTATGTACATCTAAAACAATGGAAGTGTGCCTTCCGTTTATTTCAACATGCTCGATTTGCTGTAGTTACTTAAGACGTAAAAGTCTTGCTTGTTCACCAAACCGGTCTATAGTTTTATATATAATCTGATTGGTTATCGAGCTAGCATTCTCTGGTACTATTTTTGAATATATATGCACTAATTTGTACAAAATTTGAAATAAATTACTGCAACTGGGCAAATTATGTTTCTAACGGAACTTTTTTGGGCTGTTTCAATGATTTGGTCAAAGTCACTTCTGTGATTTGTACAATTGAAAAACTGGAACGACGGTTCTATGTACTAGAGATGTCAGTGTCCAAAAAACATCGAGGCATCGATACATCGACTATTTGTACATCGAGTGGAACACCCTTATTCTAGAACCCGAATTTTCGTAATTCGTAATTCGTAGCTACGTTACGAAAAACGAAAAATCGACATGCTGCAATCCTTGCGGAAAAATGTGCAGCATTGCCAGCTATCAGTTGTTTTTCGAAATCAGCTCTATGAAGGAAATCAAAGTGGAAAGGAATTAAAGAAACACTTATCATATCGTCGCTGGAATAATGAAGTAGTGTAACATGAAAAGTATAGTTTTGAGAAAAACGAATTGGAAGTTTTTATAAACCATTACAAACCATACAAATACAATTTCGTTTTTCGGGAATAAATTAGTGAGCCAAAGAGATATTTAAGAAAACTAAAGATTTTTCTAATAGATTAAAGGATTGTCTATCCAATGGTGCAATTATCGAATAATAGTGTATGTGGCATTTACACTGTTTCTTTATTCGAGCGACGATATGCTTGTTTATTGTAAAATTGGTTGATTTTACATATTTTGAGGAAAATTATGGATTCTGATGCATTTGCAATTATAGCATCGGAGTAAGAGCGCGCTGTGGCAATGGATTCATCTATGTCAGCTTCTGGTTGAATTGTAGAGCCACAGGCTATAATTCCTCCTATGCCCGAAGAATAGGTTCTCAATCCTGGTAATGCAATAACAGCTTCTTCCAAGCCATTGAAAATATGCATTTTGTTAGGTCCACCACCTGGTTTCGCTTGGTGATTATAAGCCTTACTAATGAGAATACTCTTTTCTGTGTTGCCGGAGAAAAGGGCGGAAGCCTCTCTTCTACTGTGAAAGGTATACAAGGTTTATTGTGCATATAACTCCGGCTACGCCATCAACTGTTTCTTTGCGCAGAACCCACATCGAAATTTACAAAAAAATGCATGGTTCAAACCGAATTTGTTAATAAACTTGAGCTCGGAAATTTGGAACTTTTATTTTAGATGAAAGTTTAATCCTTTGATCACATGTGCATGCTAAATTTTTTAGAATCGGGTGATGCGTTTGGATACAGCAACCCAAAATCATTGTACAAATAACTAAACCGTACCAAAGTTTCTCGATAAGGGGCAACAAACATTCTTTCTTGTTCGTTCATATAAAGCAGTGGATAAAAATATACGTGTATTCAAAAGGCAAATTTATCTTCCGACACAGAATTGGTTTCGTACAAAATTACGCAAAAAAGCTGTAAATTTCTTACTCTTTCGCTTTTAGGCATGCCATTGTTACGAATTTCGAAAGTTCGAAGATACGATTCAGATTGCAGCATTCCATTTCTACGATTCTTAGCAAAATCCGAATACGAAAGTGTTGCAGAACAGGGGTGGAAAACGTTCGATGCATCGAAGCAAAACGTCGATATTTTCGATGCATCGATGTTTTTCTGACATCCCCAGTCTTCACCAGACGCATTCTTTTACACACATATACATGCGATATATACTTCTGTGTGTGTGTATGAGTGTGCATAAGGACTTATGTAGTTATTTAACCTTTATGTCAACAGCAGAAAAATTGTACGTATGTACGTCAACAGCAGCATGCCCGGGTATGCACATATACTTTGTATGGGAAACGGCATTGTGTTATGACGAAAATGTGAATATTTAACACATTTCTTTAAACCGGACAAGTTTTTACTGTTATTTTCTAAAGAAATATGTTTATTTTAAATATGTGAAGAAAGATTTGAGAAATGTGTTATATCTTATATATAAAAATAAAATAATGTAAAAAAAATATTTTTTAAAAACAAGCTTTT
>NW_016172494.1:0-13016 GCF_001687245.7 Rhagoletis zephyria | reverse complement strand
TCATATGCATTATTTCGGTTTTGAACCGAAACTGTGCATGTATGCGTTATTTCGGTTTTCAAACGAAAGTGTCATGTATGCATTATTTCGGGTTTTTCATATGCATTATTTCGGTTTTCAACCGAAACTGTGCATATATGCATTATTTCGGTTTTTTTCATATGCATTATTTCGGTTTTCAACCGAAACTGTGCATATATGCATTATTTCGGTTTTTTTCNTCCATATGCACAATTTCAGGGTGCCTGCAATTTCGTCTTCTGCAAAGCAGCCACTTATATTCCATGCCAACTTATGAAGGCAGATCTGAAAGCTTACTTGGGTATCTGTTGGAGTTTGTCTCTTCTGTTATCTGTAAATTTGTTGAGAAAAATAATACCAACAAAAATAATGGCAAGCAAAGGCCAATTGTTCTATAATGTTCTTCTGTTCAACAATATCTCGCTTATATTTATGTGGAGAAAAAGTTGGGTGAACAAATTTCGCCATTGACTCTTCAAAGTCAATTTTCACTTCACGGGCTGTATACGGATCCAACTGATTTAACTACTCGGATCTCCAAGCATAAGGCTGCTGGTCTCGATATTGAGCAGAGAAACGATTGTACATGCCATACAAAGTATATTCAAAGCCTCAGGGCTAGATGGGATAATACCGACAATGCTTGAAGAAATGAAAGTGAAAATAGCACTATTACTAGAGATTATTTTTAAGATCACTATACCATTATAAGATACATTCTAAATAACTTTAAAATGAAGAAAAAACTACGATTTTATAGCTCTAATACTACGTCGCTGCAAGAGGACGTGAAAATAAGGCAAAACCCAGAGGGCAATGCTAATTCAGTATAATGTTGTTTGGTCAGCAAACTCAAACGAGAAAGATTGTAACAAACAATGCTATATGTAAATATTATTGATATCGGTAGCTAAAGAAAACGGATACATATGCACATGGATAACAATCGCAATCAGCATATGGAAAAAATTTCATGAAAAATTTAGATCTGATGGAACCAATAATCATGACAGTAAATGCGTTTAATTTTAAAGAGTTCAAATGCTTCGGGACCAAGAACTTCGGTTAGCTGCAAGTGTTTTACAAAACAATAGCAGACTCGTGCACATTAAGTCAAAACATTTCGTCAACTACAACGCAAAAATTCTGACCCACATTTGTTCTTTACTTCTTCAACAAATTTTCCTCTACAGTATGTCTCTACCGTAAGTATTCCTTGCACATTCATGACCACATTTGTGTGTCTCAGTGCCCTCTAATTTGTACGTGTCTGGCTCATGTCACGTGCCATAGTCGTAAAACTGTTGAATTACTCATTCTCAGCAAATTTGTCGCATTCTGCAGTCATAAAGTTTGTCGCTGTTTCAAGCGAATTTTTCATCTATCCACATTCAGCTTAAGTAATTTAATGTCATAGCGCGATAAAGCATTTTGCGCAGATTGGTTAGATTTATTAAAGTTTTTCATTGGTTTGAGTAAATTGAGTTCCAGAAAATATTTTCCTGCATTTTGTATGTGTTGCATGAGCAGCGTTATCTTTTCTTTGTTAAGCTTTTTTGTGGAAAGTTTTTTATGGAAGCAACTTCAATCATATATACATTTGAACAAATCATATGAAGTCGTCACAATTTTCTATGTGGGTAAATGATTGTTGTTCTCAATAATTTTCGTCTGCTTATAGCAGTGTAAACTTTGAAAGAAAAGTTCATTTCGCACGCAGGTCTTCGTCCGTTAATTTATTCCATATCTTCTGAAACCATAGGCTAATTTTCTCCATTTTAAGTCCCTTATACTCCCTCATCTGTCTTCTGTTCTGTATGAGGCCTTATTCATACTCAAAAATCGTATAGACTCGGAACTGGTAACTAGGACGGCCATTCATTCGACCAACCCTATACAGTTTTTCTTTTTTTTTTACAAAACCTAAGAAAAAATACACCTGAAAAAGACTGGCGTGCCAAATGAACTTTTCTCTCAAAGTTTACACTGCTGGCAAATGTAAATAAGGATTAAAATTTAAACATTATATAATACAACTGAAGTAAAATCTGTGAAAAATTAATAATAAAATACCTCTTTCGCAAAATCTATAAAGGACCCTTTAAATTCTCAAAATAATCTGGGTAACAGGTATTCCTCACCACGCTGTATATTTTTAGTAACTTTAAAGCACACACTTTTTAAATGATTAACAATTTATGTCCAATTTTTAAAGCACCAAAGACTTGTGTTTAGCTTTTTAACATTTGATCATTTAAAAACTTTACATAAATTTTTTGTTATGTAAAAACTAGATACAGATTTTTGACCATTTAAAAACGTAAAATTATGTTTTTGTGATTCAAAAACTGGATATATATAGTACTTTAAGAAATGGACAAGAAAAAATGTTGATCATTTAAAAACTGTAATTTAAATTAAGGACATAAATTTTTGGTAATTTAAAAACTGTACACAAATTTTAAAAACTTTAGCACTGAAAATAAATTTTTGGTGTTTTAAAAATTGGACATACATTTTTGGTAATCTAAAATCTGTCTAACCCCTTTTACCAATTTAAAGACATCGCATAAATTTGTTCTAATTAAAAAATTTTACATTAATTTTTCACAATTAACAAAATTGACATACATAAATTTATGGTGCATGAAAATTTTTGACTTAATTTTTGGTTACTAAAAGACAGGAAAAAAATGTATGTAATTTAAATATTGGCCATATGTACATTTTTCATAACAATTTTTGGTAAGTTTCAAACCGAAAATAAATTGAGCATAAGTTTTTGGTTTTTTTAATAACTAAAAAAAATTGTGGGCACTTAAATATTAGGCATAAATTTCTTACCATAAAATTTTATAATTCAAACTCTGGGTTGAAATTTGATATAAATATTTTGCTATTTCAAAACTCTATAAAAATTTATAAAGGGGTCAGGTTTTTAAGTTCTTAAGCTCTGTTTTGGATTTAACAAAAACTTATTTAATAATAATAATAGATAGGCGCTTACACATATGTTAGTGTTTGGCCGAGCTTCTCCTACGACTTGTGGCGTGCGCCTTGATGTTGTCACACAAAGCGGAGGGACCTACAGTTTTACGCCGACTCCGAATGGCAATTGTATTTTTATGAGAAGCTGTTTTTCATGGCAGAAATACACTCGGAGGTTTGCCATTGCCTGCCGAGAGACGACCGCTGTTGAGAAAAAACCTTTTTTCTATATTTTTTTGCGATGTTGCTTTGACCAGGGCTTGAACCCAGGTGCTGATGTATGAAAGCGCGCACTACTTACCACTACACCACAGCGGACACTTTTTTCTAATTTTGCCTCTTTCATTCGTTTATTTAATATTTATTAATTTTTTATAAAATTTAACTCGTTATCTAACAAAAACAATATAAATTCATATTTCAATTCTGCAAAATTTCATCCAAATTTTCAACTTTTTAATCGGATTTTTTAGATTCTTTTTGAGTATGTAGTTTTATAGGCAATTTTTAACAAATTTTCTTCCATACAAAGTATGTTCGACAATATTTTTCGAATGGAAAAAAGTGCGGAATACATTCAGAATAAAAATTATCAAAAATCAACGCGATTTTTTAGCAACTTAGAACTTACACTTCATTCCACTACAAATAAATGGGCTATTAAACTATATACCCAAAAAAAATCTGATCAGAAAGTTGAAAATTTAGATGCAATTTTTTAGAATTTTTGTAATTTTTACACAAAGTTTAAAATATGAATTTATATGGTTTTTGTTAGACAATGAGCTATAATTTGCGCTTTATTACTTAAATTTAATGGGCTATAAAACTGTATGCCCAAAAAATTCTAAAAAATCTGATTAAACAGTTGAAAATTTAGATGCAATTTTGCAAAATTTTTATAACTTTTGCACAAAGTTTGAAATATGAATTTATATGGTTGTTTGTTACATAACGAGCTATACTTTTATAAAAAAAATAATGTATATTAAACAAAAACAAGAGAAAAGATTAAAAATTTTTAAAATACCAAAAATGTTTGTCGAGTCTTAACATTCTAGCGAATTTTAAATGAAAGTATCTCTTCAATTTAATTTAGTCACGTTGCAATCAACACTTCCGCTCAACTGCACACACATTTCCATATGCGAGCAAGTATGTATGTATTTGTGCACATACGCATGATCGCTTACCATCGATCAATATTTCATGCCTAAAAGTATGCAGCTTTATCGGCTCTACGCCACCATGACGTCGGCATGTGCAAACTTTGTATATTTTTAATTTCCGGTATCTTAAGCTGCATACGACTAGCGGCCATATTTTTTGTTTTTTTTTTTTTTATAGTATTATCGGAAGAAAATAATTTCTACTTCAATAGCTCATTGCACACCCTAAGAAGCGGCCCTGTATATATCTCGTTGCGCACTTTTACTTTCTATTTACAGCTACAAACAGCTTCTTCATACCACAATAATCATTATTTGCTCTCTTTCTGTTTTTTTTTTGTTTTTTAGTATGCATGCGTGCCTTCTAAACGCTTGTTTTGTTGCCATTTTTGTATGTGCTTGTTGCCGGCCTCAACTTTGCAATTAAGGCCAGCATAAATCTAGAATTTTCATATGCAATATTTTTTTTTCGTTCGTTTACATAGCTGTTGGTTGTGCTCGCCCACCTCGTCACTCCGACCCTTCGTTGCTTCTTCTTTCTGTGTAAGCTGCTTGTTTATATTTACATCGTTTTGCTTGTAATCACTGTCTTTCTCTTCTCGATGCATTTTTTTTTGGTTTGGTACACAAAGCTTTCCATTTTATCTGCCGTCAACAGCAGTGTAACTGCAAATGAAGAGAACCACGTATAATCCTAAAACGAAACGTAGCTGCTGTGACTCTACCAACACTATTCATTTGCTCCACTCACTGGGCTACTTGTGCTTGGCGCTGTTGCGTAATTTCATCTTGTTGGTATTTTGTTGTTGTTGACAGCATATGCTCTTATTGTCTGCTGCGCTTATTACAGTTACGTGTCTTTGTTGTAAGCGAATATGGTTGCAGTTATTGCTTGTCGCTTAAGCGAAATGAGCTTAGTACGCTCAGCACAGTTACTGCCAGCAGATATCAGCTTCGTAAAACTAATCCTTATGCTTATTTCTAAAGGGTATTTTTCTGTTATCAAACGATATCTCATTTAATATTTTATCGAATTTAATGCATGGTATCTCATCTTGAAAATAGTCACGATGTTTAAATTTAGTTATTTATTAAAAAATGGGGTTTTGAAAAGCTGAAAGCTCTGTATTCGGTCAATAAAGCGCCATAATACTTCATCAAATTGAATAATTGAAACACCATTTTGAAGGAGAGCTTCACTGCTTGAGGTAAAAATAAAAACTTTTGATAGGGTTGCCACCCTTTTAAAATTTGTGGGACTTACATACACATATGTATATTAAACTACGTTGCGTAAAACGTATGACCGCCCATAAAACGAGAACGGATTGTTCGGTTTAAGTAGACTTTTATTACTTGTGTTTATCTTTGCCCAAAGAAAAATGTTACGGAGAGAAAACCCCGATAGGTGGCGCTGGGATCGAGTTATTACTAAAAATCGTATTTATAGTCCGATTTCGGTCATATGTTATATATGTTTTAGTATGGAGAAGTAACGCTGGAGTCGAGTTATCTATACTAATATGTATATATTTTGAAAGCCGTATTTTCTGTTCGCAAAGCTCGATAAAGGCTGTACCGATTTTTTTAAATTTTGAACACCTACTTCAGACTTTCCAAGGATGTTCCAACGCTATGTGTGTGTTTAAGGGGGTCTCTGGATAGTTTCAGTTCACAATTTGACCCGCCAGGTGGAGCTGGAGTCGAGTTATTACTAAATAAAACGTCCATTGAGAAAAATTGTCCGATTACGTCGACCAGCTGCACTACTGAGTTTGTCGAACTGCCGTGTTTTCCGACCGGACCAATGGATGTGGTTTACCAATATTACTCTGCGTTAAAGCTTCTTTTGGAGACACCAGGATTAAGCTGTCCAGGGATCAATCTCAAATTACCTCCGTTAAATCAACCACCAGAACTATTGCGCTCATTGATATGCTTTCCGACGACCACCAAACCATAATATTAGTAGATAAATTGTGACAGTGAATTGTTGGTGAAAACGTTAGACCAAAATGTTTCAATAAAAAAAATTAATTTTGGGCGTCCTTAAAAGTAGAATGATGAAATAGTTCATTTCGGTGGCAGAAACTTTTTTTTCAACAATTGTTTATTTGTTGGATCTTTCTTTACGAAACTAGCAGTAACTATGCAAATCTTGAGAACTAAAGGTTTGAGATTTGCTTGGAAGTCGTTTATTTTTCAAATTGAACCTTTTGGGTGATTTCAATTGGTACAATATAACGCTTGGTCTGGGTTAGTATGACCGCGGATGCCGTAAAGCTCAGAAAAATTGTCGCTGTGGAGTAGTACGTTCTGAGCTACTTCATTAGCGTGTTCCTAGAGTTTCCGGAGATATGTTTTACTCAGTCTGTAACTTCATCAATATCTGTTGGCATGAGTAGGTCCTTCTGGATGTTGGCATTTCTAACGTACTTGAGCCCCTCCAGTAATCAATCGGAGAACTTTGGACTGTAGTCTTTGGAGTTTTACTGTATTTGATGGCTTAGCAGTAATTCACATTTCAATTCCGTGCGTCCGATTCGGATTGAGCATCGCTTTATATAATTGAATGTTGTATCAAGGGTTAGCGGAGAATTAAGGTTCATCATCCAGTTTCATTTGTGCAGTTTGAGTTTAATATCTGCGGCTAAATGTGTTTTCTCCACGTAAGCCTCTTACCCAAATGGACGAAATTTAAGAATAGAAAATGAAATACAGGCACTTCTGAATTTCCTTAAGCATCGCCATATGAAAGCCAAACATCCTCTCGGAATTTGGAGAAAGACGAATAAATAAAGACGACTGAATTTTGTTGTTATAGAAGAGGACCATCGGTTGTAAATTTTTTTTTTATTTTACTGATTAATTCAATATTTTATATGTATGTATGTTCGACAATGTGTTATAAAACATACATTTTTTCCCATGAACATTCGGACTCATTTTAGAGTTAGAAAAGTCTCTCATTATGAGCGCAAAAAATATCAGAAAAGAGCATATTTCCCTTCTTAGAAGGCAAACCAATATGAGTCCAAGTTAAGAGTCATATTGTAGTCTGAAATGTTACGCTTTCTGAGTCTTAAAAATAAATATTCTTTATAATTTTGCTAATTACTAATTAATAATTACTAATAGACTTTTACTTCTTCGTGAACTTTGTTACTTTTGTATTTAACAAATTTTTTTATTGAGCTTGAGGCCGTTTTATTGAAAAACTATTGTGGAAAAGCAACAATCATTTTGAAAAAATGGTAGAAGTGATAGCTATTTCGTAAATCACCACATTTTCTCATCAGACTTCTTTCAGTGGGATTCGATCCAACGACCCCGGCTGACTCAGCCAGTTGCCTACGCACCGTGCTAAGCTAACCTTGTAAATTCTTGTTGCTTTTTTCCACTTTTTCATTTGTGAACTTTTGTTACTTTTGTTCAACTCAGAATTTATGACACCAAAAGAGTCCGAAATGAGTCAGTCTGGTTGACTGGTCTCAGAATCATATTTATGACGAAAGAAATACTCATTTTAGACTCATAAATTCTGAGCGCTCAGAAAATCGTTCAAGAGGTTGTTGTTCTGTAACACAGCTCCAGTGGTTCAACTAGGCGAACTATAGTTCAATTAGATGGGCCAACTAAGACTCAGAAGAGCTAGTTCATTGTGCTGAACGAACTAGAAGTAAACTAATCTTTAAAGTGAGTGCTTTTGTAGTCTATAGAACCTGTACCAGATGGTTCTAGGCTCAGGTAGGTACTATCCAGTTCACCTCACATCGGCCAGGGATGCTTGGAAAGATCCGGCGGGACATGGACGGCAACTGGGGAAGAATCCCTGGGTCATCCTCTGAAATTTCACTTTGTTGACCCGAGGGGGGAGGGGGAGATATGATTGAACGTAGCTGGGCGTTGTCCCTAACATCATGCATTGGCTATACATAGTGGTTGTTAAGACTATTTTTCTCTATCTTAGTTTGATAGTCCAGTCTCAACAAGAAAACAACAACATAAACAGTCAAAAAGTAGCAAAGAATTGCTTTAGCGCTCTACTCACAACTACAATAGGACTTGTTTGGGAACAATTAGCGAGGTGCACTGCCTTGAGGCTGCGGAAGCTACCCAGCTGGAGAGATACTCAGGATGGCGACACCGAATTCTAAAAATATCGACATACCTTGAATGAATTTTAGTGTACCAATTCTAAACTTAACGAGTAGGTATAGAACTTACACTCCAGATGGATAATTTTGGCCGGGGAGTTCCGATGGGTCAAAACTAGAGAGAAAGGTTGGAGGTGAGGCCTTCTGAGCCCAGTTGGGGCTGGAAAAATCATTTCGCCTACCCGGACACTACAACGCCTTTCAAGCAGAATCTGCTGCTACACAAGGGGCCGCTGAACACTTACATACGTACATACTAGTATTGGGCAGTATCGATTCCAAAAGTACTCAGAACTCGATTATCAAAAGGATCGACAGCACACGATTTTTAAAATTATCTTTACTGATACATGTACTCGCTTTGATACATGTACTCAGGATCGATTCAAAGTACTCAGTAAATTTTTTTAGCAATCAATGATTGTGCTAGTAATAGGATTACAATCAAAATTGATTGCATTTTTCTGATTGTAAATACTACAATCATTTTGTGATTGCAATCAAATCACTGATTCAAACAAACATTTTAATTGCAATCTCCAAAATGCAAAAATTTATTCATGCTTTTTTTAATAAAGAAATTGAGAGCGTAAAAGCAAAATAGAACGTGAAATTCAGAAAAAAAGAGAAAACTGCAGAAAAAGTTATTGAACACAAAACTAGTAAAAACTTGCAAGTGAGTAGTGGTTTCACCGTTTTGACATCCTGTTCAGTTTTAAACTCTTTGCTTTACACGCAAGCACTTACACAGTCCGGTACATCATTAGTATTTTGATTTCCTTTCATTTTACTTTTGTTTATGCTTAACCATTTCAACAAATGGCGGCTTTTGACATTTATTCTTCTGCTTCCGCTAGCTAATTTCTGCTAGTAAAGAGTTCACTAGCAAGAATTTGCACCTCTTCCGTGTTATTACGCTCTCGATTCAGTACAGAAGGGCCAAACCGAGCAAACGAATGGCCGCACAAAAGGGAGATGACAAAAATCCAAGCAACCGGGCTGTCTCAGTAGATGGCACTACTAATCCACACAAGAAATGTGCAACTACATATCGACGGCTGAGTGGAAGATCGACCTATCTCGGCAATCGGCTATTTCAGAATTTTATTGGAAAACCCCCTATCTCAGAATTTGGTTGAAAACGCCCTATTTTAGAATTCGGTTCAAAAACGACCTATCTCAAACGAAAATACATTGAAAATGTGCTGAGATAGCGCATTTTTGCATCGGCAGTTGAGATAGGGCGTTTCTGAACTGAATGCTGAGATAGGGCGTTCTTAAATCACATTCATTATTGNTTTAATTGCAATCTCCAAAATGCAAAAATTTATTCATGCTTTTTTTAATAAAGAAATTGAGAGCGTAAAAGCAAAATAGAACGTGAAATTCAGAAAAAAAGAGAAAACTGCAGAAAAAGTTATTGAACACAAAACTAGTAAAAACTTGCAAGTGAGTAGTGGTTTCACCGTTTTGACATCCTGTTCAGTTTTAAACTCTTTGCTTTACACGCAAGCACTTACACAGTCCGGTACATCATTAGTATTTTGATTTCCTTTCATTTTACTTTTGTTTATGCTTAACCATTTCAACAAATGGCGGCTTTTGACATTTATTCTTCTGCTTCCGCTAGCTAATTTCTGCTAGTAAAGAGTTCACTAGCAAGAATTTGCACCTCTTCCGTGTTATTACGCTCTCGATTCAGTACAGAAGGGCCAAACCGAGCAAACGAATGGCCGCACAAAAGGGAGATGACAAAAATCCAAGCAACCGGGCTGTCTCAGTAGATGGCACTACTAATCCACACAAGAAATGTGCAACTACATATCGACGGCTGAGTGGAAGATCGACCTATCTCGGCAATCGGCTATTTCAGAATTTTATTGGAAAACCCCCTATCTCAGAATTTGGTTGAAAACGCCCTATTTTAGAATTCGGTTCAAAAACGACCTATCTCAAACGAAAATACATTGAAAATGTGCTGAGATAGCGCATTTTTGCATCGGCAGTTGAGATAGGGCGTTTCTGAACTGAATGCTGAGATAGGGCGTTCTTAAATCACATTCATTATTGAAAAATTTTCTGAGATAGGTCGTTTTCGAACTGGCTGCCGAGATAGGTCGATCTTCCACTCAGCCATCGATACGTTATACTACTGGGGATGGTTGAAAAACACGATGGAGGTGCTGTATAGTTGCAGCTTTGTCATGCAGAAAATCGAATTTTTATGCACGCACATTATATATGCTCTCGATTAGCGGAACATTAAAGACGACAATAAAAACAACCTACTGCTAGGTGTAATGCCGTTAACCCACTGAGGGCTTGTGTGCCTCACCATCGTACTTCCAATTACTCATCAAAATAAAAGTCATTTAGTCAGATTGCAGTTAGCAATTTTTATACAATTAATGATTGCAATCAAAAATTAATTGCAATCAATTTCTTGTAAATCATTGCAAATTTCAATTTTTGCAATCAAAATATAAGCAACCAATGTTAATTGCAACTAAACTAGATTGCAATATTACGTAAAATATGCGATTGCAATCCAATTTGCAATTGCAATTTTTTACAGCCCTGGTGTCAAAGCACCTACACATAGCAGGCAACGAAAAAGTGGACACACTTGCAAGAGAGGGCACATCCGTTCCACTTTCACAGTCGTGGAATGCTTTAGGCAGGCAAGCTCATTCTGAGGGATCTATCTCTTAAACAAGCAACTGATAGTTAGGCTAGGCACACGGAATTCATAAGTTTCAGTATTAACTCTAAAGTATATATACAAAGTAGATGTCAATCGAAAGGTATAAGGGCCTCTTGTCTTGGAGAGACTTGCAGTAACTTTTATTTTTTGAAATCAATAAGACGTAGTGGGAATCTTTATTGTATATCATGATTTACGCATGGCCTTAAACAGTTTGATTCTATATTGTATATTTTTTTAGCAAGAAATAGTTGCTAATTTCGTTTTTCTTAGGCTCAACGAACCTAAGACCACGCCGATTACTTTGAAGTAATGCTAATCAACAAATTTCTCTGGAAGCGAAATTGGCAAAGAAGTGAAGAGGGGAGTATTTCGCTATGTGCGTGCTACTCGGTAGTATGTATGTAGTAAGAACTGTCTTACATTTTGTAGGTTGGTATGCTGTGCTGTACTATTTATGCTCGGAAGGTTGCACTAAAAAATATATTTAGCATCCTACCAATCTGCCTTTCTGCAAAAAAAAGCCTTTCAGCCAAATCCTCAGAGAGGCTGATGACGAAAGGAGAATTCACACAAATCTTCTATAGTCACAGCTCGATAGCCATACTCCATGCCTCCGCACTCTGGAAAGGGTCACTATCGAAGAAAATGTATGACGTTGAAGCCTGAAACTCAGCCAGAAGATGCCTCGAAAAGAGAAAATGGCCTAGTAACCGGGATAATTTGCCATTCGTCAACCAGTAAGCTGCAAATTCTTAAGTTTGGGCTCACCTCAACAGTTCAAAAACTGATTTCAAGCTTAATCCCACCTTTCATGCATGAGGCCCAATGAGATGCATAGCTAAAAGTTGTATTCATTTAGCATTGCTACAAGAAAACTACAGAAACCTTAAAAAAACGCAAAATTAGATGGACGAAAAGGTACACAATGACAAGGTGAAATGCTTAAACCAACTGCAAAGTTTCCAAGAGTGCGCTCAGTATGACAGTGGCAGTATGACTATGTGGCTGTCATTTGTAACAGAGATTTAAAGCCGTCTTTCGGTCCGTAACAATGTAGATATCATGTCTAGGAATTATATCACACTGTAGCAATAATGCGGCCTTTGGGATAGCCATCAGTTCAGCCTGTGAAACAGTGCAGTAAGCAGGAATACAAAAGCTCATAGGTATATCCAATTGTTTTGAATAAAGCTTACCCTAAAATTTTTTCTCGAGTCTTGATCCATCCGTGTAAACATGGATTGATCCTCTTTCGCTGACTTTACTCAATGTCCTTTATTCTCTAGTTTTTGGTGTTGGTAGTGTGTAGGATGTGGTTGATTATAGCAAATCCAGTACGATCCATCAAGATACAGCAATGACATAATATGTATATAGATATGTAAATTTTTCGCGTTTAGCAATTTGGCAGTATTACGTGCCATCTTTCTTGAATAATGAAACGGTGACTATTTTCCTCTTGGCGCCTGTTAGTAGAGAAGAGCCAGCCGTTGGACCTTTTTTATTTTCTTCGCGTTTGCCTTTTTTGGAGAACATCTCACCAAACTACGAAAATAATCGGACTTTCCACAGCAGTATGTAATCGTGGTACAATCTTGAGCTCCAGAATGAGAAACATTGTTTGTTAGCGACGTATGCAGGAACTGCAGAGAGTTGGGGGAAAGGCCGAACACATTCCATAAGGCTTACAACAAACTGCAGTCCTACAATTTAAGGAGATTGAAAACGTTTCAGTATTAAACCTTTAAGCACTTAGATTCACGAAAAACGGTACATCCGAAAATTACTCAGTGTTTTATACTTGCTTGTCCATAAACTCTATGTTCGTTTTAAAAACTCTGAGACCTACGAACGACTTCAAGACATCCATACATATGTAACATACTCTGAGGCTAGAGGCCTAAAGAATATTTTCTAACTTTGTGAGGCATAAATTGACAAAAATATAATTTCTGAAATGAGTGCTTAGAGCCA
>NW_016172493.1:0-13016 GCF_001687245.7 Rhagoletis zephyria | reverse complement strand
TGTTTCAGTACATTAAGTCCAGAATGACTCTGTCAAACCTAACGTAAAGCTGTTTTAAAAGATAACTGGCATGTAAATTATTTTGGCTGCACTACTCTCTTCCATGAAATAATTTGGTTCCCAAGATTTAATTTTTCGTGATCTTTATTTACATATATCGTTTTCGCGGACTAAAAACTCTAGACATTAAGTGTAACTAAATATGTACATATGCATGTATATATTCGACACGGTTTCAAAATTGAAATTCAACGGAAAATGTGCATGAAAAAGAAAGGCATACATATGTATGTATATTGAAAGTAAATTTAGAAATTTTTCTGACGTCATCCCAGCTCTTCCTTGGCCTTAACCCGCCGAAGTTTCTGCGCCACTTGAAAAATCAAAATCACTTTCATTGCCTGCAGCTGGCAACTTAGCAGCACTCGAGCTGTCATCCGTTTCGCTGCTATCCACAAAATTCACGCGTTTCTTCTTCTTTTGCGCCTCATTCTGTGCGGCAAGCTTATCCGCTGTCGAAAGAATCGAAGTAGGTTTCAAGACTTTAGGCTCGCCGGTCGTAGGAGGTGCAACTGGTTCAGTTACTACAGGTTCAGGCGTCGGCTCTTGTTGCAGTTCTGGCGGCGGCACATTCGCTACTTCGGCGGTAGTTGGGGTAGCACTAGCGCTGCCTTCATCCGCCGCAGTTGGTGCCGCAGCGGCGTAGGCATTGTCTTCATACGCATAACTAACTTCTTGACCCTGACCACTCTGATATTCCTGCGACGCGTAAACGCCTTCAGCAGCGCTTCCTTCGGGCGCCACATATTGCGGATCGACGACATATTGGCCAGTGGCTTCATCATATATGTAGCCCGGATATGCATTGGGATCATAGTTGCCATACTGCGTTGCATCATAATTTTCATAATCTTGTTCCGTGTACTCCTGTTGTTGTTGTTGTTGTTGCTGTTGCTGCTGCTCTTGAAGCTGTTGGTTAGCGTCGCCGCGCGCGGCATTCAAATCGGCTGTTTGGTCTGTTGGATACTCAGCGTAAGCATTTGTTGCTTCTGCACCATCGTAAGCGCGTTCTGCTGCCGCCGATTGCTGGTAGTAGTCAGAGTTTGCTGTGTCGTATGTGGCTTGATTTGGTGGTTCATTTTGGTAACTGTCAGCGGCTGCTTTTACTTCGGCAGCCTCTGTGCCGTCAATTGATGTACTATAATTGGCATATCCCATATTATCTGCATTTGCTGGAAGGTTTTGAGTTTCTATTGTATCACTGGTAGTGTTTTCATGCTGATTTCCACTGATTTCGTCAGAATTTTGACTTAACTTGGCCGGTTCTTGTTGGCCAAGTAGTTCGGTGAAGAAACCGTGCGCGGCAGTTCGCACAGTCGGTTGTGTAGAGTCGTTCAATTGTGGATTTACCAACTCGCCGTAAATAGCATTTTCTATGTTATCAATGGAGACAGGCTTTTGCTCAGTCGATGCGCTAGACATTGATGGCTTCGGTGTATATTCCACCGAGCCCGAGTGTGATTGCCATGAATTATTATCTGAAACTTCGACAACTGGTGGCTGCTGCTCTCTGGCGCTGGTTTCTTTAATAATCTCGGAGAAGGGTTTATATTCCTGCAAAGGAATCTCGTCCTCCATGTCATTGGTTTCATCTGCAATACCATACTTCTTCTCAATGTCCGCAAACTTTCGCCTGTGCTCTTCTGCTGTGTGCAACTTCATTGGGCCTAACTTCTGCCGAGTGTTTGCGGCATTCAGCTGAGTTTCTGGTTTAGTGAAAGTTTCTTCTAGTCTTTCTGAAGCTTTTGCATTGAACTTTGGTTTATTCGTTTCATCCTTCCATCCTGTATAAGGCACATAGCTGCGCACGCTGTCGTCATCGTCTTCCAGTTTAACTTCGGACATACTCCTAGTGACGCAACTAGTAGAGTCGAGGGGCCTACCGGCCGCAGTCGCCACGTGAGTTTCAGTATCTTTATCTGACATGGGTTGGCCCGAATGCTGCTCCTGCTCTACCTGTTCATTAGGGGGTAGATGTTCTGTTGTTTGCGAAGCTTTCGATTTTTCTTCATCCTCAGATCCACCTTCAATGCCCTCGCCGCGTTGTGTGGTGGCATCCGACTGCTTTGCTAGGCGCTGCTTTTGCATTGCGCTAACCTCTCGAGCAGTGCTAGTGGACTTACCAGGCAATTTTTCTTCTGTGGTATTAGTTGGATTGAGTGGGTTTTCACTCATCTCAGCACCGTAACATTGTGGTAATGTGAATCGGCTAGCAAATGTTACCGGTCCCATTGGTGAGGCATATGCCATTTGCAAAGGTTGCTGCTGTTGCATCGCTCCATATCCCAGCGGATACTGTACAAATTCAAACGGTGTGGTCGCTGGCTGTAGTGGCGCTGAGCCCATCGCAGCTGTTGGCGCTCCTCCAGTGAGCAGCAATCCTGCTGGGGTCGGTGTGGCCATAGCAAATGTCCACATTCGCGGCGTCAAAGCTGCCGACTGTGCTGCTGCTATCGCTTCGAGTCCGCCAGTAGTCGGTTGTGTAGGTGTTGCGGCCGCCATACCAGCAGCTGTTGCATCGCTTCTACGCTCTGTGGTAGTAGGCTGTACAGTTGTTGGAAGCTGTGGGGCAACAGCGGGCAATAGCACGGGTATTTGTGTCGCGGCTGGCATTGTTGTTTGCATTGACATGACCTCCGCCCCAACGCCAGTGGTTACAGTCGCATTTTGTATGCAGCGAACAGGTTGTGTTTGCATTAATTTCGCAAAATAGCGCTCGTATTGAAGCTGGATAGGATAGGGCGAAGATATTATTACGAATTCATCTGTTGTCTTGAAAAAGAAAACTTTATTAAATCTCACTCACCTTCATGCCTTTGAGTCTCTCGCTACGTGCCGATAAAGCAGCCGATTGCTCATCTATTCGCTCGAGCATTTGCATCAGCATCTGATTGCGTTCATTGCGCCGCTCCTGCTCATCCAGAAAACTTTGGTATTTTTGCCGTAGTTTTGTGCGCACGGATTTGTCACTGTCGATTGGGAAGAAAAGAATGACTGCTATGGGTTTTGTTCAGTCAATAAAAAGACGTCCCAAACTACTTACTGTTCACTCCGTCGCAGTAAAATCTGCTGAAGTTCCTTCTGCAGCTGCTGTCGATTTTCTTCGCTGAAAAAACATAGTGAGAGATAAAATCAAAATAACTTAAATCCAATAATAATGAATTTGATAATACATATAAATATAGGTTCAATACAACTCTTCCTTCAGATACCTTGCAAATTTTCCGAAGAACATTTTAACCCCTGAACTTTTAAAAACTAAAGAAATTTCCACGCAGGTTCATTCAAAATGGCAGAGAGAGAGTTAAAATGCCTTAAGCGAAGAGAAGGGAGCAGAAACGTTATTTCAAGAGAAGGCAAAGAGATAGAGAAGGACGAGAGTGCAAAGAACTGAAGTGGTTTTAATTTGAAAATGTTCTTGGCTATGGTTGCCCCCTATTCGAAAAGTCATATCTATAAAGCTATAACATACATATTTATGTACATAAATATCTTTAGATTCATGTATGTAGCGAAGGCATTTTTTGTGAAGATCATCAGATCTGCACCGTTATTTTGAATATCAAAAATGAGTTGTCAACCCAGAGAGCTTGCGCTCAAAAATATTGTCTGCTAAAAAGTTAAAAGCAGCAGCCTTCGCAGCAACAAAATTGTAAACCGCTTATTGTTTTCTCTCTTTATTGACTCTCTCTTATTGGCTCTCCGCCAAACGGTAAATAGTTCACCGCCGACAGTATCTAGAATATTAAAAAAAAACCATTTTCACAGAAAACTCAACATGAAATTGACGAACAAAGCTAAAAATTCTTCATTTTGCATGTTTTTGAAAGTCCAAGCACAACCAATATTTTAGAAGCTTTTTTCGCATTTAATTTTTAAGAAAAAAAAAATGTCAAAGGTTATGTCAGAAGTATGTATGTTTGTCTAAAAAAAAATTAAAAAGAAAACAGTTACAGATTTCAAAAGCACTCACTTTTTTCTTTATTTTCTATAATTTTGTGAATTTTTTTAAAGATTTACTAACTTAAATGTAGCTGCTCAAAAAATCTAAAAAAAACAGTACACAAAATCGATTCCAATATTTCACTCACGGACAACGACTTTGACCACCTGCTAAGCAGTTTTCGTTCGGTTTTTAACAAAAACCAAAGATATCGTTATTTGGTTTGAATTTTTCTTTGTGAAATGCCAAGGACCGAAAGCTTATTTTTTGAAGTAAGAGAAACGATTTTTTGACACAAAAACTGGACAAATTACCCGTAGTAAAACATCACAAATTTGCAAAAATTAGCCTAGTTAGTTTCGCTGGTGAGGTTTGATGCATCCATCGTGGACAGCATGACCTTTGAACTCTTACATTATTATGTTTTTCCTGTCTCTGAAAACTTCTCTTCATGGTTGACCTCACAATGGGCCTGTGAAAACCACTTGCTTCAGAACCCATAAAAGTTTTACAGTTTTAGAAGAATTTCTCTAAATTTTATGCAATAATCTGCTGGAACTATTTCACTGTACGGTAGTTTTTGTCTGCTCTTGAAATACACTTGACAACGTTTTGTGGAACTTTCTAGTAAGCGCTAAATGTTTTAATAATTTTAACATCTTTTCATTCGTTTTCTTTTGAAAAACTTCATTTTTAAAGTTTTGTTATACATAAATATTTTTTCGAACACGTACGATTCGGCTTAGAATGGTGGCAGTAAGCCTATCTTTAATATCTGTCAACTACTACTCACTTGCAGTTAATCACACGTCATAAGCCCACTTAAGTGCATTTTTTCCAACTTTTCAACTAAATATTTTTTAACAGCAGCAGTATATATTTTTTTTTTTTCGAAAAAGTATGGAATGGTACACACTACTAGATTTGTTACGAGAATTAGTCGCCTCTCACGTAGGGTTCGAAATTTCAGACTTTGGTATCGATACTGAGTACTTATTCTGGCATCGAGCTCATGGTATCGATACTCTAAAAGTATCAGGGAAANGATACTAAAATTATTTTGTTCTTCAATCGTATATCTAGTTATTTCCTGAAATTAAAACAATAGACATTTAAAATATTTGATTTTTATTTCATTGCAGAACTTACTTCCACGTTAGAAGTAATTTAAACGTTAAATGTACATACATACATACACATATATTTACTTTCACGAATTTTAAATTTGATTAAGAATTTTTGGAAACTTTGTGGGTATGCATTTTTGTAACCTATTTAATTTTGTTTAATATTGTGCGAATTTTAATTAAAAGTCAACGGTAGTAGGCTACACGGAAAGTTGAATAGGTTACAAAACTGCATACCCTAAAAGTTTCTAAAACTGCTGTATTTTCGTGAACTTTAAAGTATAGTTTAAAGTAAAGTTTTATGGCCTTATTCATAAAAAATAAAAAAGGTTTATAAACTGAAGAATGTACTTTATTTTTTATGAATAAGGCCATTAAACTTTAACTTATTTGGTTTATGTTATGTAACAGACTAGACGAGATTTCAGTTTATTTTAAGTGATGGACAAAATTGAATGATAGTAATCCATATAAGCAAAGAAAATTGGGTTGCCAATGGAAGACAAAATTTAAAAAGTGTGTTTTTTAAAAAGTATTCGATACTACGAGTACTTTGGAAAGTATCGAGTAAAATCGCCAAATAAGGTATCGAGTATTAAAGTACTCATTTTTATACCCTCAGTATCGATACTTACTCAATATCGATAGTAGTTAACTAGGTCATGTGACCGTCATCATGTTTATTATATAATCCATTTTTCTCCGCATAAAAATTACTTAAAAAACAAACGCACAACACTTTAACACACTTTTTATTCGCATTACCTTTGTTTGAGCTTTTCTTGCAACAAATCCACTTGCAGTTTGTAATTATCCAACTCCGATTGGGGGTACATGTTGCACCACAGCAACTGCATTAAAATCCAAAACTCAATAAAATAAACTATTAGTAGATTAGGTTTATGTCGATGAAAGTCCTCTTAATCGGTTAAACGCTACTCCGCAACTGAAAGTTTGTCAACTGCTTTGGCCAACTAAAGGAAATACAGGGACGCGCTGACAGAGCATTTTCTGAACTCATTCGCCCGTTTTATTTTTTCTCTTTCGTTTGCACGCTTTTATGCGTTCCAACTGTCGGTTACGTCCTGGATTCGTATATTATTTCATTGCAGGACAATATTTAATACAAACACCACCAACAAACATTAACCACTAAAGGATATACATACATATGTACATTAGGGTGGGCCAAAAATGCGTGTGAAAAAGTAAAGTGGGAATTTTTATGCTCTCACCACCTAGGATTATTCTATATCGAAATCAAATTATATTTAAATCAAAAATAGGTAGCTCAAGGCGCTCACAGTTTTCCATGCATTTTTCGTAGAAATGGTTAGAATTCTTATAAATTGATATTTTTCGATCGGACAACTCTATTTTTCTTCAGGAGATTCCCGTTTATTCTCATTTATTTAACCATTTTTTCATAGTAACTAGATTTTGGAGGTCCGCCAAAACCCCCCGAAAATGCAATGGCGAGATAAATAAAAAGTCCATAGTATTAAAAAATGATTAAATAAACCATTAGGTATTCCCGAAGAGAACCAGAATTTTCTGGTCGAAAAATATTGGTTCTCAAGAATTTTATGTCATTTCTACGAAAAATTGCGTTTAAGCGACCTCTAAATATTTTTTGATTCCAAAATAAAAACAGGGGCACATTTGTTCGATATAGAACAATCCTGAGGGTGAGAGTATTGAAATTCCGACTACCCTAATGTGCATATATAGCTTGTTTTTGTTTTGACTGTTGTTATGGTTACACGTGGCAAGTGTATCGACATTTGGCCGTTACACCTTGAGGTACGAGTAGCATTAAATACACACAAATAGGTTAATGTGTATGCAATACATAACTGGCCTAAGTACATATGTATATACATATGGTTGTACGTATTTCTACGTTTATATATGTAGATGCATACCTCGAAATGTGTACATTAGTTGACACAACATTTAGAGGTTATGCGTGACGGATATACCTAGTATAGCAGGCACAAGATACAAAATAAGTTATTTTTTTAATAAATATGTATATATATATATATATATATGCATAGTTACATACTTAATACTGTGTGCTGGTACTGGTACGAGAGTAGCTTTTCGAGAGTATTCACATCGCAAAATTCGTGATCGAAAATTCTTTTTTTCCATTCATATAAAGCGACTCGGACGTATAGTGGGTCCGTTGTGAGCACTTTGGGACTTAGTCGAGGGTTCATTTACCAAGAGAAAGAGCATTAGTGATATGCTGAGTCGATTCATTTAAGTATTGATCGATACTCGGTACTGATTTCAAAAGTTTTCAATGCATTCGATACTCGGTACCTAAATAATTAGGTTTCTAATAAAACCGCACATAGGCCGAAAGTATGGAAAAAAGCGGTTCAAGGGGGCGACCCGTCTATCAAAAGCCGAAAGAGCTTTTAATACTTATTCAAATCAAAAATGTATACATATGTACATATATTTCGGTCTATGTCATAATCGGACGGTATTTTCTTTGAAGACCTGAAAGGCTTCTCCATCCGTCAAAGCATTTTTCTTGAGCCTTGTATCTACCAAGGTGAAAACTGATAGAAAAAAATATTTTACTATTGCGATAAGTTCAAGGTTTTAGCCGATATCATACAAAATAGCAATGGAATAATTGGGTACCGACAATTCAGCACATCACTACAGGCCATTAAGCCGCTCAACAACTTGCTGTCCTTCTGAAATCTCACTGACGGAGAAGCATGAGCAGGTCGCTTGATTCGCGCTTCGGTATTATTGGAGCATCCGTCCAATAGTCAACGGCCTTTTGGTGTGGAAGGTAAACGTCTTTACTGCAGATCTGTTGAATTTTATAAGGCCCTTCGTAATTTTCCAATTTGATCACGGTCATAATGACTTAGAGACCTCACAATCGTCGAGTTTGGTCCGTAAGACATTTACAATTGTAGATTTTTCCGGAGCATTTCAGAGCCAGAACTTTCGGCGATATTTTTTATGTTGCATAGACGCTTGTAGGCAACAGTGACAAGCTTTGAAAGCTACAGTAACAACATTGGAATATTGTCTACAATTGTCTGAAATTTAACGTTTTAGTAAATATTTCGCGAGTGTTAGCGCACTTTGAACGAAAGCTAGAACATGCGCAATTGCAAGGTAATTCGGGAACAGGTTGGAGCTAGAGTGGTGGTAGAAGCTTTAACAGCTGCAGCTCTCTCTTTTTTGATAGGGGTTCCGCCAGGTCACTAGCCGATCGGAGCTCAGGCGGTAAAGCTAAACCCTTACTGTCGCAGTTGGCTGACGGATGATGGGGTAAGTAAGACTTAACACTTTTTACTAGCTGTTTTGCTAGTCTATGAATATCTTGGCTTTCACTTTCTAACCACCTCTGAAGAACTCAAGGAGAAATTATTCGCACTTGTAAGTTCGTGATTGGATCCTGGAGTTTCACCAAATAAGCAGTGATTCTTAACGGGACAACCACCCCAACCCTACATAAACGATTTTGCTTTGCGATGTGATTTTTGCTTTTAATCCTTCAGCCGATGTATGTATTTTCTAGCGTTTTCCAGGCTTTTCACGGCAGCATTTTTTCAGAACTTTTCGCGACTTTTAGGCGCTGCTTTGGAGTTGTTTAGGGGCTAGTTTCTCAATGTCTGGTTCACACTAACTGCAGGTTAAACATCGTTATCGACGTGATCGACCCCATAACATATAAAAGGAAGTCGATAACGATGTTTAAGCTGTACTTAGTGTTATCAGACATTGAGTAACCGGCCCTAAGTCTTACTGACTTTTTCGGAATTTTTAAGAACTTTTCCTGTTTTATTCCTGACTTTTTGTATTAGAAACTTACTTTATTTTTTTTTATAATTGAAAAAAAATCATAGGGAAATATAATAAAATTAACAGAATTTCTTGCTAAAAATAAAAAATAAAAAAGATTAAAAATTTTTTTGGTTTTTAAACTGGGGCTAAATATAAATTATATGCAGCTGGGTTACCAAGTGTCCCTGAATTGAAGAAAACTGTATTGTTTGCTTCATTAGCATAATTTATTGATTAACATTTCTAAATGTGTGAATGTAAATACAGCATATGTTGGGTTTACTTGTAGTAGTGTATGTTCAAGATCCAAAAAGTTAACAACAAAGAAATTAAAGATGAGCCATACTGCAGTCCATTTAGACTTTGAGTGCAAATTTTCAACACAAAACGGTACAAGTGTACATACTTATGTACATGTGTATGTATGTATATGAAATAGAAGTTGTATTTGAATTTTCATAGTCACCCTTTGGTGTTAAATGACGCATTTGTAACAATTTCCGCGACTTACTGCATTTACACCCCGTGTCAAAATTATAAGCGCACCACATTTTGACAAGTTTTTGTTATTTAATTTAATTTTTATTAGTTATAAATCCAAATTTCAAACTTTGCGCAATACGTAAAAAATCAACAAACTTTTGTAAAAATTTCGAGTTTTTAAATTAGATTTCTTATGCTGGATTTCCATTAGACCTTAAATGGCAGAAGTTTTAATGACAAATTTGGGCATACAAAAATATTCTTGTCAATACTTAACAAAAAATTTTAGTTTAAACATGGCATTTTTTAAATACCTCCAATTTTTCGTTATTTCAATGCCTAGTAGATATTCGGCACTAGAAAAATTTTAAGTTTGCTGTTCTGTAGCTCATTTAATAAAGTGTAAGCTTGAAGTGGCTAAGACCTACCGTTGATTTTTGGAAATTTTTTTCTCATTTTCTATTTGACGAAAAATCGTAGAAAAAAATTTTATATGAAAAAAAACGTAAATCACTAAAATTTAATGTGCTACGAAACTGCATACTCAAAATCTATCTAGAAAGTTTTATTAAAGAGCTTGAAATTTTTACGGAGTAGTTTGAAATTTATATGTATACGGTTTTTAAATAACAAAAACTTAATTGTCCAAATGTGGTGCGCTTATAAAATGTATGCGGAGTGTATATGCCAATAAGATAGTCTGTACAAGAAACAATTAGCTGACTAGGTCAGTGCGGCAAATTTGTTTGCAAAGTATATACTTACATATATATGTATGTATGTATGTATGCAGTAAGTTGGTGGGACATTGCTGCGGTAAAGGCACACTTTTAGGGTTGCATGCCAGGTGTGCAGATGCAAGTACTAAGCTTTCNGAGTGTATATGCCAATAAGATAGTCTGTACAAGAAACAATTAGCTGACTAGGTCAGTGCGGCAAATTTGTTTGCAAAGTATATACTTACATATATATGTATGTATGTATGTATGCAGTAAGTTGGTGGGACATTGCTGCGGTAAAGGCACACTTTTAGTGTTGCATGCCAGGTGTGCAGATGCAAGTACTAAGCTTTCGATAAAAACGAGATTCGCATACTTAAATAACACAAAATACAAAAAAAAATGCAGCATTCAGTTAAGCGCTCTCATCTTATCTATTATCCTTACATTAAAAATTCTGCCANCGATAAAAACGAGATTCGCATACTTAAATAACACAAAATACAAAAAAAATTCAGCATTCAGTTAAGCGCTCTCATCTTATCTATTATCCTTACATTAAAAATTCTGCCATTTTTTTCAGCTAGCCCGTTTTTCGGATATATGAAAGGATATGATTTTTTTTTTATATGTAATGGCAAAAAAATTAGCTAATCTATAAAATAATCGACTAGATACTGAACTTTTTAAGGAGATTTCTCCCATTACATAAATAAATAGTTAATTAGATGTATTTTTCGAGAACGAAAATGACACTGAAGATGGCACAACGCCGAAACCGGTTTGTCTCCAAACCAAATTTGACAAGGGATGACGGAAATTCGTTCCAAAACACATCATACACCCACCCTGTCGGAAACAAAAACAACCAAAAAGGAAAGTTAATTAGATATTCTCAAAAGAAGTGCGAAAATTATAAACGAAAAAAAAATTAACAAAGTAATAAAAATAATTAAGCAACGATATTGGGGTTCACATAGGAACGCTCGAGAATAACGAGACTCCGTTTGGAGAATTCACTAACAAACGCCCGCCAATTAGTGCCAGCCCCCAAAATTCATATAACTTCGNTTAATTAGATATTCTCAAAAGAAGTGCGAAAATTATAAACGAAAAAAAAAATTAACAAAGTAATAAAAATAATTAAGCAACAATATTGGGGTTCACATAGCAACGCTCGAGAATAACGAGACTCCGNTTATTCACATGAAGATGAAGAGTAAAATAGATTAAGCGAGCGCTCATACGCTACACACACACACACACACATATTTAGTAATGGCCTCAATGCGGTATCTACCATCCGTAGTTTTCAAGTGTCGGTCGCCCGCAGACTCTAACCAAAATCCTTGAGTTTTCGGTTTTGAGGGCATTAACTTACATACGTTCGTATCCTTCCTCTGTCTGATTGAATTTGAACGATTTTTTGTTACTTCCTTCGCACTGTTGCCTTGGCATCCAATAAAAGTGCAAAGGCAACTAGAATATTAAACTCCAATATTTTTTTAAATAAAAACTGTTTGCTTGCAAACTTCAAGCTCCTTTACAAATTGAAATTTCCTATTAGTTTCTGGCAGTTTACACCAGATGGTAGTATATTTTTCATTTGAGTATCATCTGTGAAAAAATGGGTTACATCATCTTTGCTCTGGCCCTCATTTTCTATTGAAGTACGGTGAAAGCTCTAATAAGCGGACGCATAAATACTTGGGAACGAACATTTTTTTGGTTTTTCTATACAAAATGCTCTCCCATGCATGGTTTTTTCGATAAACGGACGTGGACACTCGAACATGTCTAGTTATGAAAAAAGTCCCCCCCCCCCATAAGCGGACGCGAAGCTCTAACAAGCTATTCATTAAATTTTTGTTTTTAGTCTGATGTTGAATCTCGCGCATCTGCATCAGTATCAATAAATACGTACATATTCAAAGGTGTTTTTTTTTTCCGAAAAACAAGTTGCCTTTTCATTGCTCTCATCTTGCTGCTTTGTCGGTAGAATCTATTTTCCATTCATTCTGTTTATGTCTATTGAAGAATAAATATTCAGGGTATTCATCTAAACGTCTAAAAGCTTCGTAACTGTGCACACCTCGTAAAACGGTTTTCCATATAAAATTAAGCAAATATACAAGGTTTACATGCTTACGAGAAATTTATGCGTTTAGACGAAATTACCTATAATTTTAATTTAGAAACTCGCAATTTATTTTTTTAAATTTGTAATTTAATATTATTTTTTTACGAAATTCCCATAAGCGGACATCTCTCTTAGGCGGACAAAAAGTAAGTGACCATCGGTGTACGCTTATGGGAACTTTCACTCAATTATGATATTTTTCGAAACTCATGCGGGTGATCGCCTCGTTAGAGATAACACGGATCGTACGTTCAGAGCCCAAGCTGTATTTTTGGCTACAAAACAAGACCCTTGAGGTGGGAATTATTTTAATATGCAATCTCAAAAAGGGCAAATATCTGAAAATTTAAAGTATTTAGGAATTTATTTCCCCTTGATTTTTACGCTTTTTAAAATTATTCCGGAACACGCCATGACCTCAACAGTAGAATTGATACAAAGATGTGACTTTTTCGAACTTGAATAATATACAGAAGCATTTAGATTGCATAGATATGAAAAAATTTATTTACCAAATTGTATTTAGGAGAAGTGCCGTTTTCTAAGAAAGGTATCTGCGCTGCCAGGACAAAGTTAAGGAGAACTTAGACCCACTACTTACTGGATTTGTAGGTGTTGCATTAAAAATATGAGTTTGCCTCTAACATCGATAAATAGGCGTATAGAAAAATCCTTTTTTACAACGCTTTTATCAACTTGCAATGTTGTGTGTCCAGAAA
>NW_016172492.1:5520-13017 GCF_001687245.7 Rhagoletis zephyria | reverse complement strand
CGATTTTCATTGGCACATTTGTCTGCTAAGATTAAGGTTTGGTGGTCATTTGCCGCTTTAAATAACCTAAGGAAAGTGTTATATCCATTCTTGAAATTCTCCAGTTGTGCGGCATTTCATAGCACGGTTATTCGCAAAGCGATATAAATTTTTTCCTCTTCACTCCCTGGCGGCAACAATGACCCGGTTCTATAGTGAATGTCCTAGAAGCTTTACAGCATAGTAGGTGGCAATTTCAAAATGGGTGCGAATCATTGTTCTACAGAAATGCAATATACATATACTTATTTCAGACGAAATACCTTAAAAGTTTGAAAGCATAATAATATAAACGTGAATTGTTGGTGAAAATGCTGGACCAAAAAGATTCAATAAAAATTTTGGGCGGGACGAAGTTCGCCGGGTCTACTAGTTAACAATAAAATACTTTTTCGTAAAATCTATAAAGGAACCTTTTATTTCTCAAAAACCCTAGGTAACAGTTATATGTCGCCACGCTGTAAATTCAAAAATTTATTTTATTAAAAAAAAATAATTTTATTGAAATTATTTAATAAGTTAAATGAACTAGATATGGGTATCAATTAAAATAGGTTTGAAAATGCTTTACTTTTAAACGACACGTAGGAGGGTTGCCACGTATTTAAAAAGTCAAATTAAGGAAATAAGGTTGTTTGTGCAAATGGCTATTATATTTGAATTCTAGTTAAAATGTCTATCTATTTATAGCTCTTATACTCTTATACTTTGATACTTTTCATTTGAATATTTTGATTGTTTTTTTTTTTTTGAGCTCTAGGCCTAGGGTAAATAAAACGACTGGATGTCTTATCTTCCTTTTTGTTTATTACTGGCGATATTTCGCCTTTAATCTAAAGGCATTTTCAGGAAATCTTGGCTTTGCCTGGTCATTTGAATTTTAAAGCAAACTCTTACTGTACATACTTTAGTACAGACATGGCCACTTTTTTGCCCGCGCAGTAGCGAAAGTGCGAGCGCGGGCTAGAGAAAGGGGAAAACAGTTTACGGGAGGAAGGGTATGAAAAGTTGCGAAGAAAATTATTTGTTTCTCCACCGACATCATGTTCATCGCAGTACGGCTCGTAGAGTTGTCAAACTATCGATGGCACTATCGATAGTATCGATAGTTTCAATTTTTTTAGACTATCAATACTCATTGATAGTTTTTTCTTATACTATCGAAAATATCGATAGTTTAGTAGGACTATCGATCATCTCTACCAATTATTTTGAGACTATTTAAATTTTCTAATTTTGATTAAAAATTTTGTTTTTTAGTGTAATGCCGACGTCATATTCAAATATGCACGCATTTAGGCCAAAATACATACATATGTTAATCGTAAATCCTGTTTTGTTTGTATAACTTGTGTTTGTTTTTGAACTTTCTAAAAAGAGAAGTATTTTGGCTAAGCATTTACTTAATTTTGAATGATTATAACTTTTATAAAATAATATTTATTTCACTATGATCCTGTAAAACAAAGCAACCTAACTGATTTAGCGCTATCGATAGTGCTATCGATAGTTTTGTTTTTTTTCGAGACTATCGTGAATATTGATAGTTTTTCTGAAAACTATCAAAACTATCGATGGTGTGACTATCGATAGTTTGACACCTCTAACGGCTGCGGCAATACTGACTTTGTGCACCAAACAAAGAGCGTAAATTTTCCTCATATACACAATAAGCCATCGTTCGGACTTCGCTCCGATAGGAGTAGATTTGTTCCGTTTGGTCGAAATAATTTGAAACCTAGTCCTCTACTCCGCTCAAATGAAAATCTGCTCCGTTTTGTTGCATCAACAAATTTACTCTTCAAATAGAAAGGCGGTGGGGTTTTTAATATCAAATTAAAAGTTATATTTCACCTTTTTATCGACACGACTGTTACATTGGTTAGCTACAGCACCTTTGTAAATACACTTGAATTCGTGAATAGGCCCTCACAATCACCCAATTTGAACCCGATCGAAAAAGATTGCTCTGTCTAAAGTTCTGTAATTGCGTCGTTGCCCACCGATGTAACAATTGTCCCGGTAAAGCAAGAATAAAATAACATTTAATTAATTTTAACCAAGGCATTTTAACTTTAATGATAATTGCTCGCTGGGTTATAGGCGCCTTTACACGGGTCGAGTTTCTAGTAGATTTTTGTCGTTCAACCAAAATCGACCCGTGTAAATGACATCTAAACCGTAAAATTTAAATGCTTTGGCTAGTCGATTTTCCAGTCTACAGAAATCGACCTTTGTAAAGGCAGCTTTAGCCCCTTCTTTAGCCCTAGAATACAGTNGAAAATTATTTGTTTCTCCACCGACATCATGTTCATCGCAGTACGGCTCGTAGAGTTGTCAAACTATCGATGGCACTATCGATAGTATCGATAGTTTCAATTTTTTTAGACTATCAATACTCATTGATAGTTTTTTCTTATACTATCGAAAATATCGATAGTTTAGTAGGACTATCGATCATCTCTACCAATTATTTTGAGACTATTTAAATTTTCTAATTTTGATTAAAAATTTTGTTTTTTAGTGTAATGCCGACGTCATATTCAAATATGCACGCATTTAGGCCAAAATACATACATATGTTAATCGTAAATCCTGTTTTGTTTGTATAACTTGTGTTTGTTTTTGAACTTTCTAAAAAGAGAAGTATTTTGGCTAAGCATTTACTTAATTTTGAATGATTATAACTTTTATAAAATAATATTTATTTCACTATGATCCTGTAAAACAAAGCAACCTAACTGATTTAGCGCTATCGATAGTGCTATCGATAGTTTTGTTTTTTTTCGAGACTATCGTGAATATTGATAGTTTTTCTGAAAACTATCAAAACTATCGATGGTGTGACTATCGATAGTTTGACACCTCTAACGGCTGCGGCAATACTGACTTTGTGCACCAAACAAAGAGCGTAAATTTTCCTCATATACACAATAAGCCATCGTTCGGACTTCGCTCCGATAGGAGTAGATTTGTTCCGTTTGGTCGAAATAATTTGAAACCTAGTCCTCTACTCCGCTCAAATGAAAATCTGCTCCGTTTTGTTGCATCAACAAATTTACTCTTCAAATAGAAAGGCGGTGGGGTTTTTAATATCAAATTAAAAGTTATATTTCACCTTTTTATCGACACGACTGTTACATTGGTTAGCTACAGCACCTTTGTAAATACACTTGAATTCGTGAATAGGCCCTCACAATCACCCAATTTGAACCCGATCGAAAAAGATTGCTCTGTCTAAAGTTCTGTAATTGCGTCGTTGCCCACCGATGTAACAATTGTCCCGGTAAAGCAAGAATAAAATAACATTTAATTAATTTTAACCAAGGCATTTTAACTTTAATGATAATTGCTCGCTGGGTTATAGGCGCCTTTACACGGGTCGAGTTTCTAGTAGATTTTTGTCGTTCAACCAAAATCGACCCGTGTAAATGACATCTAAACCGTAAAATTTAAATGCTTTGGCTAGTCGATTTTCCAGTCTACAGAAATCGACCTTTGTAAAGGCAGCTTTAGCCCCTTCTTTAGCCCTAGAATACAGTGATACGAGGAGAAATGAATTGTTTTTTATAAAGATAAAAAATGCACATCTACTGCGAAAACTTGATTTTTGTTCCCATTTTGGCAGTCCGAACCCAGCAAAGAGCGTTCGATGAAGGTCAGCTAGTGATCAGTATTGCCAAGTTTTTTATTTAAAAAAGCACCAAAACACTGAAAATAGCGCAATTTTCCTAAAAGAACACCAAATTTGTGTTGCTGTGTTCAATGGTATTTTTGCATATAAAGCTGTATGTTGAAATATTTTAAGTAATCACGCAATGCCACTTGTAAATATTTCCAATTATGCGCAGTTAATTAATTTAATCNGACTATTTAAATTTTCTAATTTTGATTAAAAATTTTGTTTTTTAGTGTAATGCCGACGTCATATTCAAATATGCNGCGAAAACTTGATTTTTGTTCCCATTTTGGCAGTCCGAACCCAGCAAAGAGCGTTCGATGAAGGTCAGCTAGTGATCAGTATTGCCAAGTTTTTTATTTAAAAAAGCACCAAAACACTGAAAATAGCGCAATTTTCCTAAAAGAACACCAAATTTGTGTTGCTGTGTTCAATGGTATTTTTGCATATAAAGCTGTATGTTGAAATATTTTAAGTAATCACGCAATGCCACTTGTAAATATTTCCAATTATGCGCAGTTAATTAATTTAATCAATTTATTTGCAAAACGGTTTTTGATTCGTAAAACAATTTGTAAAACTTTACTTCTCTAGCGGCTTTATTTTCATGCAGTTGCTTACTTTTGTACAAATGCGCACACCCAGCTAATTTGCAGAGCAATCTATGAATTCCGTGATAGAGACTGTGTGAAAATATTGCGTTTGGATTATNCAATTAATTTGCAAAACGGTTTTTGATTCGTAAAACAATTTGTAAAACTTTACTTCTCTAGCGGCTTTATTTTCATGCAGTTGCTTACTTTTGTACAAATGCGCACACCCAGCTAATTTGCAGAGCAATCTATGAATTCCGTGATAGAGACTGTGTGAAAATATTGCGTTTGGATTATCTGGGAGCATATTATACAGAGAAGCTCGGACAAACACTAACATATGAGTAAGTCAACAGATAAAGTTTTCACAAAGTTATAGCAGTGATGCCAGATTGTGGGTAATTTCCCTATTTGAGGGATATTTTGCAACAAAAATTATTAAAAGGGAGAAAAAAGGGATTTTTACTTTACACAATTATCGATCCATAATTGATCAGAATTCAAGAACAGTCGACACTCTTACGAAATTAATCGTTCTGAAGTTGTGATGTGGAGTAAAGCTATGTATAAGTATTAAAAAAAGGAAAATTTGGAAATTTTTCTCACTTTAACCACTTATAACTGTTATAGCGATGTGAAATTTGCTCATATGCTAGCATGGACAGAGAGTGAGCGCCTGCTTAAAGAGCGTAAGCATAACATATGTATACATGCGAGAGCGTCACAAAGTGAACGCAAAATCTTTCAAACGTAATTGGCACACTAGTACAATCACACTTTCAGCTCGCGTTTACTTGGGGTAGTGATCACATCTGCTCATATACACTCCTCGTCATTTTAATTGCACACCCTTTCAATCCTTAGTATTTACAGTTTTCCTTCTGTTTATCTAATATAATTTTTTTGTAAAAATATACCATATTCTACGGGTAAATGGAATTTTAAAATTTTTTACAAATTAAAACTTAAAAGAAAATTTCTTTGCCATTTCCTAGGCAGCATTTTATATGATTTTTTCGTTTTCTTGAGAGCTGGAAACATTTCTTAAAAAAGTCAACATAGGAGTGTGCCATCCTAATGACCCGCAGAGAATAAGTTAGTAATATTTTTAGAAAAATTTCGGATATGCAGTTTAGTAGCCCATTCAATTATAGTGCAATAAAGTGCAAATTTCAAGTGACTCTAAAATAGCCCTGATTTTTGAATTTTTTTTTTTAATTTTTATTGACGGTGCTGCGCATTTTATTCAATATAAAAATTTTGTCGAGCATACTTTGTATGAGAGAAAATGCGCAGCACCATCACTAAAAAAAATTTCAAAAATCACCGCTTGAAACTTGCACTTTATTGTACCCCTTTGTTGACATTTTTTTAACTCTGTATAAAGTTTTAAAATCGGATGTAATGAATATTAAATAAAAAAAATTTAAAATGAAAATACTAAGGATTAAAGGGTTGAGCTATTCAAATGACTAGAAGTGTATGTGGCGTACGTTTGGGAGAGTGGGCCTTTTTACTCCAGATTGCGTGTGCAGTGGCTCTCATTGGTATACGTGTACTAGTAAGATTCGTTGCCCCCTCCATGATTTTCCCCTGATCTAGCCCGCGAAATGGGCCCATGTCTGCTTTTGTACAGGCTTTGTTACATTAGCAACCCTATGAATTGTATGATGTTGTTGTAAAACGATGTATAGAAAATTATAAAACTGAATTGATCTCAAACCACAGTCAGCAGCACATCTGCTTTTTCGCTTATTCTCGCAAGTTCCCCGAAATTTTAGTTCGAACCGTTTTTCGTAACTTTTATTTTGAAATTTTTACAAAAATTAAAAGCAGCAAAACCCCTTGCTGCAACATTGGCGCCCGAGCAGGAACCATATTTTGAGTGAATTTTGAAGTTTTTTTTTGTCGTCGATTTGCTGGATGTGGTTAACTACCACACAAATTACTTTGGATAGAGAGATCCGCACACCAAGCTATTGTGTTGCCAACGAGGGACTTCAAAGCCACCAGCAGGGAGCAAAGCCTTTGTCAAGAAAACCAACAGTCTTCGGAGTGGGACAAACCTTTAAGCATCTGGTTGGAGTCAATTTAAGATGAGATCAGTACACCATCTCAGGGACTATCTGTGTCACAGATGGTAAAAGTAGCGTAAATTGGAACATGTAGATATTGTTGGAAAGTTTTGCTTAAAATATTCCCGTAATAAACTAACAAAAAAAAAGAAATACAGTAACTGGTAGTCACATTTGCATGTTCAGTTATACAGTCGATGTACATAAAATCCTAAAATACATAAGTTTGCAACAGTTTGACAGTAATCGAAACAAGACCTAAGTAAACCACTAGCATTTTACGATAAGCAATAATTATGTTAAACTTTAAGCGCATTACCAGGTAGTCCGATTTCTTTCTTAACTGTATGCTAATCATTAGAGAATTCACTTTACGCCACCTTAGAGTCGAGCGCTTAAAAACATGTTTTATCGGAGGGGAGTTATGATTATACTAACTTGAGTAGCTCTTGAGCTTTTATGTTGAGTGCATTATTAGGTTGAGACATAATTTATTTCGTTTCTATTAGCGCTGCGAAAATAGGTAAATATTTATCTATTTATTTATATATTTAATAATCTAGAAATACAACATTTCTTACAGACTATATAGAAAAAATATACTTAGTACAGCAAAAACATTATGTGAAAAATTCATTTAATGCTAATTTAAATTAATTTAATTATACTTAGAGACAGCGAGATCAATGGCTGGAGAATTTGAGATCAAACTGAATTCTTTCAAAGCTCGGAGTATTGGAGCGTGTAAAGTGTCCTTATTCCGAAATCTTCTATAAGGAATATGAAAATGTATACGCTCAATAGAGAGCTGAAAATTTACTTTCAGAATTTATCTGGTATGAGAACCAAGTCTGAAATGGTGCACAACTTTAGTGAGCAAATGAATTACGACATCTTTGTTTTCGTCGAAACATGGTTGAATGAGAATTTTTTTGACGGTGAATTCTTCAACTCAAATCTGTTCAATGTATTTCGTAAAGATCGTGATGCTGAAAAAACTGGCTGCCTTCGAGGAGGTGGTGTTCTTATTGCCATTAAGCGTCAACTGCAAGCGTCTTTGGTCACACTTTCGAATGGTGATTCTTTACTGGATCAGCTTTGTGTTTGTGTT
>NW_016172492.1:0-4885 GCF_001687245.7 Rhagoletis zephyria | reverse complement strand
TCTCAAATCCTTGGAGAGTCGAAGATCTATACTCTCTTTGTCCTTTTCCTTCAAAATTATCAAGGGCCTAATTGACTGTCCATACTTATTAGAAAGGATTCGGTTTAATGTTCCTCAACGGCATCTTCGCAATGTGTGTCCGTTCTATGGGGTTAATACGAAAACGCAATACGCTTGTAAAGCTCCTGTTAATCGTGCTTTACGAGAGTTTAATTCACTAAGTGATGGTATCACCTTGGATTTTTCGATGCAAAGTGATGCTTTTTTCTCGATGCTTAATTCTGCCTTATAAGTGGTTTGATTTATGCACAAAATTAGTTTGTAATCTATAAATTAGTTAAGTACATAGTCTGTAAGGATTGTATTCCAAAGACTTATAATTAAATAAAGAAATAAAGAAATAAAGAAATAAAGAAGGAATGGAGAATCAATCTCACCACTTACTATGTCAAACACGAAGGAGAGAGAAGGTATAATCTATCTATTTTGTAAAGATTTTTGGTCAATTAGCTGACACCTTGCACCGCTCGTTTTCATCTCTGCGCAGATTGAAAACTTATCTACGAAGTAAAACCGGCGAAGATCGATTTACCGGGCTAGCGTTGTTGAACGTGCAGCGAGACGTGGAAGTAACGAACGAAATGGTTATTGACATTATGTCAAAAAAACCAAGAAGATTGGATATAATGTATAAATAAAACATTGTTAAATATTGTGACAAAAATCATTCTACTAATAGTTGCGAAAAATTCATTTAATAAAAATACAAATCGATATGAGGTTCATAAATATTTAGGAAACAGTCTTATAGTTTTATATCTAACGTATTTACGGGCCGATATGTCTGCTTTTTAAAATATATATTGGCTATGTAAGTAGAATCATGTTTGCGTAAAATGGTCTGCCTAGGTGGCTCCAAGGCCGAGATATTTCGAAAAACTGTATTTATAGTCCGATTTGGTTCCAATTTGGTGTATGTAGTTGAAACATAATAAATCATAGATTTCCAACATATTGACCCTGCATTGGCACTGAAGTCAAAATATAAAGTATATTCGATATAAAATACATGTTTTATTTGCGTTAAAAATTCATTTAAAAGCAATATTAACAAAAATGTAACGATGGGAATTTAGGTCACGTGACGCAACGTCACGTGTATTAATTTAAAAAACTCTAAAAACAACTAGAATTTCTCCAAATCATATTAAAATAAGTTTCATGAAAATAGCCATCCACAATTCGCAGAGTTTTGCGATTATGTAAGAAAAGAATAAACCAACTTCCATTTTTTGTCACGTAACGACACTCTTTTTAAATGCTTATATTTCAGGACCAAGCAGTTCGATTGTTTTCTTTTTTGAGTTAAATATAGAGATAATTATATGCTATACAATGGCCCAATAAAGTTAAAGAAAACAAATGGTATTACTTTTTTGTATCACATTGAAACGTACGACTGTCACGTATGCGACGTATGGAAATACCCATATGTATAAGATTCAATCTCAAGCAAATGATTCTAGCAACAACACATTGTCGTTAATGGCATCTACTTCTGCAGCTACCCCATTGCAACAATCAAATCACAGCTCCTCGCACCATTTTACGACTACCAACGATGTCGTGTTGTTGGCCACTGCGATGCTGAAGATAAAAGATCGCTTCGGAAGAATCCAAGTAGTTAGGGCACTCTTACACACACACACTCACAAGTTAATTTCATCAGTGAAGAATTTGCGCTTAATTTATGACTAAAACGATAGTACAGAGATTCATGGGCGTAGCCAGGTAGGGGCACGGGGGTGCTCGAGCCCCGCCCCCCCTAACTTTAAAATTTTCCTTATATATATAAAATAGTACCCTGAAATGCCAGCTTAATAGGGTCGAGCACCTCCCCCCCCCTTCCCCCCCTAAATGTCATTCTGGCTACGCCGATGCAGAGATTTAAATTTGTCTGGAATAGGGGAAATAAATTCAAGTTTAAAACAAAAGGTAAAGTCGAGGTTTACTGATTTTAAGTTCCAAGCCGAGTTCTGGATGATAAAAACGATATCGGAAGGATTCAAGTAGTTAGGGCACTCTTACACACACACACTCACAAGTTAATTTCATCAGTGAAGAATTTGCGCTTAACTTATGACTAAACGACAGTACAGAGATTTAAATTTGTCTGGAATAGGGGAAATAAATTCAAGTTTAAAACAAAAGGTAAAGTCGAGGTTTACTGATTTTAAGTTCCAAGCCGAGTTCTGGATGATAAAAACGATATCGGAAGGATTCAAGTAGTTAGGGCACTCTTACACACACACACTCACAAGTTAATTTCATCAGTGAAGAATTTGCGCTTAACTTATGACTAAACGACAGTACAGAGATTTAAATTTGTCTGGAATAGGGGAAATAAATTCAAGTTTAAAACAAAAGGTAAAGTCGAGGTTTACTGATTTTAAGTTCCAAGCCGAGTTCTGGGTGATAAAAACGATATCAAGTTATCAGCCCGAAGTAAGCCTACCAATTGAGTCATGGCATATCCCGAAAAATATTCAATTGGCTGATTCTCAGTTTAATAAACGAGAAAAAATCGATCTTTTAATAGGAGCTGATATCTTCTTTGAGCTTTTGTCAGTCGGTCAAATAAAATTGAGTGAATCATTACCCACATTACAAAAAACATTGCTTGGGTGGATTGTACCCGGCCGTTATAAGTCAGTTGAAAATTCTTAAAGGGCTTACATAAAGGTAACGGACCCCAATTGGCTTCTCTTAACGCGTTCGTTCGAAAGTTCTGGGAGATCGAAGAAGCTCCTTTGGCATCCAAGACGCTTTCAAAAGAGCACACTGACTGTGAAAAACACTTTATTGAAAACGCAAGGCTTTCGCCTTCCATTCAAAACGAACCCATTGACGCTTGGCTCATCTTATGAAACGGCGAAACGAAGGTTTTTATCTCTCGAGCGTAGGCTAAACGTAGGGCAAGTGTACAATGAGTTTATGAGAGCATATTTGTCGCTTGGCCACATGTCTGAGACGAACGAATGCATTCCCACTGGTCCGCATTATTTTATACCACACCAAGTTGTTGTAAGGCCAGATAGTTTAACAACCAAACTACAAGTTGTATTTGATGCTTCATGCAAATCCTCCTTAAGTGTATCATTGAATGATATGTTAGTGCGCGGTCCCACTATTCAGCCAGAGCTATACACTACTCTGCTAAATTTTCGCTGTCACAAATTCGCCATTACTGCGGATGTTTGTAAAATGTACCGACAAGTCCTAGTCCATGATGCACATCGACAATTTCAGCTCATTTTGTGGCGTGAAAATCCGAACTTTCCTATAAAAATTTACATATTGTACACGGTTACTTATGGTACTTCGCTAGCTCCATTTTTAGCAACCATATGCTTAAACGAACTTGGTAATCGAAATGGAGAAAATATGCCGATTGGTTCAAAGGTGGCCCAGGAGCACTTTTATGTTGACGACTTATTATCTGGTGCTGAAACATTCGATGTACTTGAAGTTTCTAAATTCCAAGTTATAAACATTCTCGAATCTGGTGGTTTTAAATTGGCGAAGTGGTATTCCAACTATCATTTTTTGAATGACATCAGCGCCAGTGAAAAGGCTATAACGTTTAATGATACTGATGTGACAAAAGCACTTGGTATTGTGTGGTATCCGAAAAGTGACACACTCCATTTTAATCTGGTGGATGAGTTTAATTACTTAAAGGCAACGAAGGAAAACATTTTGTCGGTTTCTTCCAGTTTGTTTTTCCAGTGGATCACACTTGGTCTACTATGTCCAATTATTACAAAAGCGAAATTACTTTTACAAAAACTTCGGTTGCAAAAATTGTACTGAGATGAGCCTGTTCCTATTGGAGTGGCTACTAGCTGGGAGTGTTTTAAGACAAATTTTCGAAAAATCCCACACATAAAAATTCCACGTTATGTAAACACATCAAAAATCCATGTTCACGGATTCGCTGATGCATCGATACGTGCCTATGGTTGCTGCATTTATATCCGCAGTAAATACCAGACAATTTATTATACAGCCAAGTCGAAAGTTGCACCACTTAAAACTAAGACCTTACCGAGACTTTAATTATGTGCGGGCCATTTGGTAGCATGATTGTGGCAAGCTGTTGCTCAAAATTTGTTACCACACACTGAGAAAGTAGTATTTTGGCGCGATTCAGAGATTGTAACGGGTGATTTTTTTGAGGTTAGGATTTTCATGCATTAGTATTTGACAGATCACGTGGGATTTCAGACATGGTGTCAAAGAGAAAGATGCTCAGTATGCTTTGAAATTTCATCATGAATAGACTTACTAACGAGCAACGCTTGCAAATCATTGAATTTTATTACCAAAATCAGTGTTCGGTTCGAAATGTGTTTCGCGCTTTACGTCCGATTTATGGTCTACATAATCGACCAAGTGAGCAAACAATTAATGCGATTGTGACCAAGTTTCGCACTCAGTTTACTTTATTGGACATTAAACCAACCACACGAATGCGTACAGTGCGTACAGAAGAGAATATTGCGTCTGTTTCTGAGAGTGTTGCTGAAGACCGTGAAATGTCGATTCGTCGCCGTTCGCAGCAATTGGGTTTGTGTTATTCGACCACATGGAAGATTTTACGCAAAGATCTTGGTGTAAAACCGTATAAAATACAGCTCGTGCAAGAACTGAAGCCGAACGATCTGCCACAACGTCGAATTTTCAGTGAATGGGCCCTAGAAAAGTTGGCAGAAAATCCGCTTTTTTATCGACAAATTTTGTTCAGCGATGAGGCTCATTTCTGGTTGAATGGCTTCGTAAATAAGCAAAATTGCCGCATTTGGAGTGAAGAGCAACCAGAAGC
>NW_016172491.1:0-13017 GCF_001687245.7 Rhagoletis zephyria | reverse complement strand
ACCTTTTTCTAAATAACAGGGTTGCCACCTGTTTGAAAATTCGAATTCAACTAAATTTTCCACTTGGTTTAAATATGTATCACAATGTTACACGAAAGAGAATCCAGAAGAAGAGTTTGGTTTCAGAATACCTTTGAAGGGGTTGCCACCTGTTTGAAAAGTCAAATTTAACTAAATTCATCACTTAATTGAAATACGTGTCATACAGCCAGACGAAAAATATTTAAAAAAGTTTCAGTTTGAAAATACTTTTTAAGAGGCTTGCCACCGTTTTGGAAAGTCGGATATTAAAATACNTTTCTAAGTGTTTTAAAAGGGTTGCCACTTATTTCACATATTTAATTAAATTAAATTATTAAATAAGTGAAATGAATGGTTTTAAAGGAAAGAGAGTTTGGAAAGTTTTAGTTTGGATATCCTTTTCGAAAAGGTGGCCACCCGTTTTGAAAATTGAATTTAATTTTATATTTGTGGGAAGTAAATCAATATTGTTTAATGGTATTCAGTATGAAACGCAGAAGAAGGAGAAGAAGAAGGCGATCACGATTAAAAAAAGCCCTTGGAAAGCTGGACTACATATACCTTAAAGTAGCTATAAGTATAGTAAGGTCCATTTCATATTTTACTTACATTTAAATACCAAATATGAATAAATATTTGTTTAGTGCATTCACCCGAACTTTGGGGTTTTTTTTCTAGTGGATAAAAATTATAATTAAAAGAGTTGCAAAGATCCATCCCCAGGAACTCCTGAACTTGCATCAAAAGGGCGCGATGTTGTGTTTTCGAGTTTCACCCTTCAATACCTTCCTCATAGATAAGAACTGATCCATTTAAGGAACATGGAGTGAAATCCCATGTACTGCAAGTTATTATGTAAGATTTTATGGGACACCCTATCAAATGCTTTGGTGAGATCAGTATATAATTACTATATAAATTTGATACCCAGCCTAGAAACCTTGAATGCCACCATTCGTAAAAATAACAAGATTAGTCGGCTCTCCTACTATAAACAAAATTACAAAATTTAAAGAACTATTCTTTTAATAAATGCGATTTTCTAAACGTACTTTGTTGCAACTGCCATTGGCTGGCAAGCCGCATATCTAAATAAATTCATACGACAGCGCATCCTCACACATGATAGCTTTGTTTACCCGTTTACCCAATTACCCTGACCTCTTATTGGCGCTAAGCTAACCTCACATATTTTCATATTCTATTATACTTTTTTATTATATGGTTGCATTAGTTGTTGTCTCAGAATATTTATTTTAATTTTATTTGTTTTATTTTTTTTTTACTTCTTCTACATCACATCTCGCCTTTACCTACACGACCCTTTCGTTGCGCCGATCAACTAAGTCAACTCATATTTGCGTCGACATTAAAAATCCTTCACAGTGACCTGCACTCAGTCAGCATCACGCTCTCAGGCTACCGCTTTGGCTAAAACCTCCAACTTGGCTGGATGAGTGCATAGCGGTATCTACTAGTGTTTACTGCCTTTACTTGGGCATTGCTTGCGCTTAATTCGTTTATTCTGTTGGTAACTGTAAGTTTGCATTTTATTTTTCTCACGTCAGAGTGATTCCGAGTACGCGTAGTATTTTTCATTCTCCTTCTTTTATAAAAACGAAAAATTAAAAAAAAAAATTGCTGTTGTTTGCAATGCTGATGGTAGTTGTGGTGCCAGTGTATTGGTGTCAGTGTTGGCTCTGGTTTTGGTTCTGGTTTTCATGGTTGTGGCAGCTGCGTTGGAATACCGACAATACATTGTTGACACTGAGAATAATGTCACGAGGTCAGGCATTCATATGGATAGGATTATCGCCCTTTTGACTTCAGCCATTTACCCATATGCTCTTTTTGTTTTCACTGCATACACATATCTTAACTGTTTATTCTGTTAATTAGCGAGGAGCTTTAAATTGTATGTGCTTGTATGTGAATGTTTTTGTAGCATAAGGTCAGCTGCTATGTCATTTCACTGGTAAAGTTAAAGTGATAAGCCTTAATTGGTGTGACGGCAGTAGCTGCAAGGGATGCAGTAAATGAAATATTTTTCTGCGTCAGTCATGACAGTGGCTACAAATGTCACGTAGAGTAAGGTGAAAAAGTTTGCTCATTCCAAAAAAAAAAAAACATCCTATTTAAGAGCGGTACTTGAATAAAGTTAACTTTCTGGCAAAGTTAGGCATGTTAGGCTTTGTACGAAGCAAATAATCGAATCAAAAATAGTCCCTTGATATTTTTCTTAAACACCTTTTTGTAAAATTTGAGATTAAAGTTTTGTATAGCTTCCATAGAAGTATACAGGCTTTTCCACTCCCAATCTAAGGCTGATCCCAGCATGCTTTCTGAAAACCGACAAGTTAGTAAACAAGTCTATTGAAGGAGACTGTGGCACTAGATTCACCGCTTTTGGGCTGCCTTGACGTACCCTCAGACAGCTTTTCTGGTTGTAGTAGCCAAATATTTTGTCTACTTCCAGCCTGTTGCAAGCTCCTTATAATCGTTAAAATATGTGGCATATATAATCCAAAAGTATGAAAAAGAGGCAAACAATAAAAATTAAGATATGTAAGGTGCCAAAAATATCGGTCAAATCACCTTCGTAGTGGATTTCAGTGGAGTTTATATCAAAACTGGCATACCCATGCCAGCCGCTGCATCATTTCTAAATGAATACAATTGCCATGGCACCGAAGGCTATGGTATGGATTTTGTGTGACAAAGAACACCTTGGGTTTATTGTAGGATGATAATCCAAATATAGTTACACAGGATTATAAGCCGTTGTGAACCGTATGAAACACAAGTAACAGAAGTACATATATCCCTCAGATAAATAGGAAAGCGAAAGACAATCAAACACCTTCAAAGCAGAGGAGGACGAGATATTAAAAACCCTTGGAACCATATGCACATTAAGGCAACTCCCTATCACACTGTAAGAGGAGTCACTCAACGTGGCGTAGTGCAGGAACCTTGGCTCGGTTTGGGAGGAAAAGTTTCTGGGCTGAAAGCGCCTAACTTTGAGTCACAAAGGCACAATGAGAACAGCAATCCTGGTAAAAAAGAAACTTGATGTATATACTTTGTGTCATACAGCTCCAACGACCAGGCCGTAGAACAGGAACGAGTAGGAGATCAGATCCTGGTATACTGTTACAAGACGCACAGTGTTGGTGGTCCAAATTACTCTGTTTTTGGGCTGTGATGCGATGTGAGTCTTTACTGTGCTTTCTACTCCACAGAAACTGAAGCTGGGCCAACATTGAGTAACCTTCTTCTTCATTTCATTTTGAGTCTCGGATTACGCTATAGGCTTCACTTCCGCTGCTTAAATAGAAATAATAGTTAAGTGTCTGAGTGCCACTGATGCTCAACCAGTGCAGACGCAGCGCTTGGAATCAACATTTTTATTTACATACATACATATGTACATCCATAAGTGATGACGATTTAATGCCTTAATGGCTGCTCGAGCAAGTTGGCGAGTTGATGTGTGTGTGTATGTGCGGCGACTTGTTAACCCCATCAAGCTCTGCAAAATGTGTTTGCAGCATTAGAGTGCCATCAATTGCTGCTTTACGCCAATCTCCATTCGCTTGCTGGACAAGTAAATGGTGGTTAAGCGTTGCTACAAAGTCAAAAGCAACATCAACAAAACCGCAGCCATGGCATTAGCACGGCAAATATTATCATCATAAGTTGGGAATGCGACTTGAAGACAACGGATGTGTACTTGTATAGATATGTATGCATGTGGGAACATTAGGGATGAATTACTTGGAAGAAAAAATTTTATAATTATTTTTTATAAGGGTATGTTTTTAGTGGTCTAGCTTAGGGAAAGGACTTTTCAATAAATCTTTAAATATATTTTATGCTATGTATTATTCAAAATATGCAAAAACGCTAATATTTTTTTTACATAAAGGACCACCTTACTGTCAGCATTACATATACCTTGGGCATGTATGCTTAAGTAATATGCATGTTGTACTTGTGCGGCGGTGTTGTTACCACATGTCTGTTGGTTAATGCTTTGCAGAATGCTGCAGGAAAGAGGCCTCAAATGAGCCTGGCAATATGCTTAGGGTGAGAAAGATAACGGCGCATGTGATGGCGGAGGCGGAAGTGGCTGAGCAGCAATTTAAATTTTATAACATTTTTTTCTTTTTCATATGGCTGTGAATTTTTGTTAGCAGATCTTTTATGTACATTTTTGTGTATGCATGTATGCATGTATGTGCTGCGCTTAGTGAACGTATATTAATAATTAAAAATTAAATCAAGACCAGATTTTCTCCATACACAAATTTGTATGCAAATATGTGTGTACTTATTCTGACATTCGCGACGCAGCCCACCGCCTACTACAACCCCCGGACAGTATTTGTAAAATTCCTGCATTTCGTTATCTGTACTCTCGCCAGCTGCCACAGTGAGCTCCTGCTATAACATTTTTCTTTTTTTTATTATGAGTGTTGTTGTTTCGTCGGCAGCCACTCGTACGCCATTTCGTCTGCAGGCATTTTTAAGTAGTTAATTTCTGCCAAAAAAAAAAAATCGATAGCGTAAGCTGGCTTGAACGGACGAAGTAGAAATGGGTTGAGATAGGTGAGTAAGTAATAGCGTTTGAGTTCATTCGACATGTGTGAAATTTTTAATTTAATCTACTTCACATTTCTCACAGTATCTTCAGTATCACTTGTATCTATCTACTAGATTCGACCATTTACACACTCATTATGCAGAGACAGTTGTATGCAAATTATTATGAGCTAAACGATGCTTTATGCAATACTTAAATGATGAGTGTTGATTTTTGAATGATATCCAAAGGTATTTTAAATTTGATTTTTTTTTGTGGGATATGTATGTATGTGAATTAAAGATACTTTTACTAAAATTAAATTGTTTAGCGTGCCATTAATCTGATTAATATAACTTGATATTTTCCATATTGTCGAAAGGTAGCTAGAAAGGTAGGTAAAAATAATAATTTTTAAGCAAAAAAAAAACCGACTTCAATTCTCATATAAAAACTTTAGAGTACCGTTAATTTCATCATAATCCAATAAGGTAAACGGCAATAAGGCAAATTTGTGTTATTTCCCTATTGAAAGTGAAATAACACAAATTTGCTTTATTTCATTTCTGGTTGAGAGCAATTTTAAATTTTTACAATTGACATAATGACATTATGAAATTGATTATAACATTAAGAAATGATTATGAAATTGACATTATGACCACATCAAAGGGCCTTATGTCCGTTTGAAATGGCCATCATGTCAACTGACTTATTGCCGTTTCGAATTTGCCTTTATGGCCATCTGCGGCATTTTTTATGGACCTTATGACCGTTTTGAAAAAAAAAGTAATAATAATAACAATAAAATAATAAAGCAAATTCTGCCTTATTGCCGTTTACATTTCCGAACAATGGCCAAAGATGTGTTTAATTCCTAAGTCTCGGTACTTTTGATATTTTTTATGTGCATATGTGTACTTGTAAGCACTTCAAATTAATTAAGACTCCATTATTCTCAAACGCTACAGGCTTTCTCCATTATCTGTAGAGCTTTATAACAATAGTTTTTTTCATCCATTTACCCTTGCGGTCAACTAATTAAGTTAGCAATATTTTAACAAATTTTGGCTATTTTCCTTTTGTTTATTTAATGTTTACTACCTAACAAACTCACGAAAATTCAAAAAATAGCTACCCAAAATTTCAAGTTTTTTAAAGAAAATTAAAAAAAAATGTTGTGCGGTTTTATAGCCTATTCAATTTTAGTATCTACATATATACAAGTGGTTGTTTAAAGCGACTAATATTTTTTTTTTTGACAGTGCTATGCATTTTCTTTTAGATGGAAAGAAATCTACAGTAGCGTAAAAAAAACCGAGAACCCTAAATTGTCTGAAAATTTCACTTTATTTTAGTTTTTCCTCAAACTTCTGAGTAAAAATTTTAAAATTTTTTGGAAATTTGTTGTTGAGCTTAACTTTTATAAACAAAAAAATATTAAACATTGAAAAAAAACGCAAAATAAAAATATCTTAAACTTTTCAAACTATTGCTTACTTAATCCTCATCCGATGGTCAGACGAAAGTTTTGCCATTTTCAATTTCATGACCGTGTAACTTTCATACTTACAATACTTTACAAGAGTAATGAAATGTCGTGTATTTGTGTCAAACTGTATTTTTTCAATTTCAACTGCAATCGTGAAACGATTTAAATTAAAAAAAGATCTTAGGTATGATTTTTTTGAACATCGGATGAGGGTTAATTAGCTGACCACAAGTGTATATAGAACTTACATCCATATTTGGACTAATGATATACCATATCAACTACAGTTACAGTTACATGTGATTGACAAACATGCAAAGCTCATTTAGCGCTGATTTTGGAATCCACAGGATGAAAGAAGGATGTACTCATCAGTGAGCTTAATAAAATTTGTAGGAGGTGTTCAAATTTATGCATAGTATGCCCAATTCCCCACGAATCCCCTCCTAATCTCCTAGAGACAGAAATAAATTAAAGGCTAAGTGAAAAGTATTGTACGGCTTTTGTAGCCGATGCGATAAGTTTTGTTATGCGAAGATAACGTGTCGAGTGCCACTTTAGGGTAAAACAAATTTAAGCCAAGTCAATCTGGGACAATATTTAGTTATGTGAAGCACCTTGACCTGAAAGATATGCTAATTAAAATAATGAAATGCCATATCCCTCAATTTGAAAAGAATTAAATAGTTCATTGCAATCTCTTCAATTAGAGTTTCCTTTATTATATTTTCGAATTTATTCTGGCTATTTTTATTTATTTCTTTTTTTTTTGAACACGAATGCGAGTACGAAAGCGAATGTGGATTTGGGCAACATGATAAATATTTTTCCAAATATCAAGGTACTTTTCTCGATATTTGGTGTCATCGTTTAGTTGCCGTACCACAACGCTTTGTACGAAAGACAGCCTCATATGAGTATTTATTCAAAACCAGCAGACGTAAAGGCCCAGTTTACTCACATTCGGAAGTTAGCTGTTGATTTTTATAACAAAAATTTTAAAATAACGATCGAGTGTAAGTTAACTCTACTCTGAAAAAATGGCACTATGTAAGCGGGGAAACGTAAGCTAATTTGGTCAACATGATATTGAATGTTGTCCCATATTTTGTACATATGTACTGTTATTTATACAGCTGCAGTCAATGAATTAGCAACGAAGTTCAAAATGATATATTTTCAAACTTCTTTGTTTATTTTTAATAATATTCGTTCAAAATATAATTCAATCTATAACAGAAACCACGTTAATAAAAGTTTAATTGACCGCAGCTCTACTTAGCCCATTCCATATGGATTCAACGAGCAAAAAAAAATATGTCTTCGATTTACTTCAAACTTTGAGGTCAAAGTCTCTTTCCGAAAAACGGACCTGAAGATTTATTTTAGCTGTTTTAATTCTAAAACGTGAAAGCTGAAAAAATTCCTGACATTTTGAAAGATAAAATTATTTGAAAAAAAAAAATTATTTTTTTATTTTTTATATCATTTTTTCGGAAAAAATAAACATCGTTTTTTTTTTTGCTCGTTGAATCATATGGATCTGGCCACATACAATATGTATAATAATTACGTTCATATATATATTCTGTATATGTACACCAAAGAGGTCTGAGTGAATGGTTGCTTCTTATTTAGTCAATGACATAAAACCAAAGTTGTTATAAAGTTTGATTGGGAAATCTGAATTTAACTGAATCATTCAACTGAGTTTCAACCACTTAAAGTACTTAAAGTGAGTATATAGATATTCCTAATTCTCTCACCTTTTTGTCGCTTTTAGTCTGTCTGAGCAAAAAAAATAAACATTTCCGAATTGAATTCAATCCTTGGCTGCAATACTCTTGAAATTTACTATTTACTACGAGTATTGGCTCTTAAAAGTACTTACATATACATATGTATTATTTATGCGTAAAATTCCACGATAAAATATAGCGAAAGTGAATAATAAATAGTTGTAAGCAGTATCTTTCTCACTAAACCACTTTGTTTTGCTTACTTAGGATATTGTAATTATTATTTTTTATTAAAAATATCATAGAGGAGTGAAACCGCAAAGTTGAGGTTAACATAAATTTAGGAGGCGTCAACAGAAACACAGTGCATGCACCCTTTTGAAGCGTCAATGTGTACATAGATGTTACGGCAAGTTAAAATTGTTGAAGCGTTACTCATGCCCGTAAAGGCAAATAAAATAGCAGACACAACCAGTTCAATCACACGTACATAAGCAGACAGCCACATAGACACGCTGGCGATCAAACGAGCGTAGAAACAAATAAACTGCTAAACTTTGTAAATTTGAATTTGAAACGTAAATAAGGGGCAAAGTATTACACTTAAAAAGTTCCAAATGAGTTTATATGCTTGTTTGCATTTGCATTAGTGTATATGATGTATGTATCTAGGTACATAGGTATGCGTTTGGTGAGCATGTGCCTGTGACCGTTTGTGTACAGACAATCACTAAAATAAACCAATGCATCTTGTTGCCGTTGCCGCGTTGATGGCAGAAGTAGTTTGTAATAGCTTTTGGTATTTAAAGTTTCTTTTAAAACATCCACACGAATAGGAAAATTTATCAATACCCAGCAAACCAAAACAATCAAATTTAAAAGTAAATACGGGCATCATGGACATTATAGACGTTACTACTTACTCACTTAGACTGACAAATGTGTAATTAAAAATACATAGCTGAATAGTTAGACGCTAGGCTGCTATGATCGAGTCGTTAGAAGCGCGCTCTACCACTCGGTAGCTGAGCGGAGAGAGTTGAGGACTACAAGCCTTTAGCTGCCAGGTTCGATCCTCGGTTGAAGCGATTACGAAAAAATGTGTTTTTTTTATTTATTTTATATATTTTTTTATTTGATTTATATATTTAATTTTACTTTATTTTATTTTGATTTGCTTTATTTTATATCACATTTTTTACTTTACTATTAGTTAATTTAAATTGTAAGAGTTGAATTTTATTAAAAAGTCAACAAAAACTAACTGAAAGCGACTAGAAAATAATATAGAGCTTATAAAAAAAAAAAAAACAGAATGAAAACGAAATAAATGAAAATTCTACTTGCCGTGGGACTCGAACCCACGACCTTGCGGCTCGTTTGTGCGCATTACCTACTTCCGTCTGTTAGGGTAAAATTATTATGCGCATATGTGTGCCAGTTTATATGCATAAGCTTTGCCGTCTGTCACAGCTTTAAGATAGTACACATTTGTGCTCTTTACATATAAATATTTGCAAAAAATGGAACCGCTATCTATTAACAAAAAACAATTCAATGGAAATTTTAGTAACGTAACTTCACGTCAGATACTTCGGTTGTTAAAAAGGAGGAACGATTTTTTACATTTTGGAACTTGGAAAATTAACATTAAATATTTCCAATATTACTACCAAAAATTGTGCTCATCTTGCTCATTTACATTAACGATTCGATACAACACAATGGTTAATACTGATATGGTATCGTATCGTATCAAATTCTTGTCCCTAGCTACCTTAGAACACACAATAAATAAAGTAATTCTAAGGTCAAAGATTTCAGGGAATGAGCTAGCCAGGAAAGGTCCCGATCTTCCACTGCGAGAAAACAGAGGAAAAATTGGGATACCCTTGGCAACCTGCCAATTGAGAATTGGAAATATCATTACTCAAGAGGCCAGTTGGTCATAGATGGATAAGGGCACAGCTAATATGGCCGCAAATTGATAAGAAACAAAAAAAACTGAATAACTACTCAGCCTCTTAAGAGAAGACGTTTCGTAGGTCATAGCTTGTGTAACCACCGGTCATTAGCTCTTGGCTAGGCACTCATCGATGTCAAGAGGTAAGAGTTCTTCTTCCATCAATATTTCTGAACTTACAGAGGTTTGGAAGAAACAGTCCAGGACTTCTTCTGCAGTTAGCTAAGAGCAGAGCAGGCTTTTTAGGTAAACACTTCTTTAGGTCTCTTACGGAACTATCCGGTGTAGAAATAAACCAATACTATGTTTCAAAATGGTTCTATGGAAAAGAGTCTCTAAGCTTGCCTGTGTACAGTGGAATGGCAATGCACCTACAAGGTCTAAGTAACTTAGTCATGTGGATCGATTGCCACATTAACCTACCCTAAGCTAGGTGTTGCTCGGACCAGGAATCGAATTTTGCTCCCACCAAGTGGAAGTGCTCACCTCAAACCATAAGACTACGGCAACCGTCGCGACGCGTCATACCTTTTAATTTACTAAAATGTTTATTGGCTTTCTACAGCTGGGTAACGTCGCATCTTCGTGAATGCTTCGAAAAGCTTTTATAATTCATACATAACAATACATATACACTTATATACATTTGTTTGTGTTTATAACTGCATATACTTAAATATGGGCATAAGTGTAATTGCTCATGGGTGCGCATTTGTGGTTTCAAAGGGAATTGCTTGGACACAAATTAAATTACGCAGAAGTGGCGTAAATTTACTTAATTAGTAGCGTAATTAATTGTCCGTCTAAGTGGCTAGTGGGAAGTACATTATGTTGAACAAGCTTGAAGCAGTGATACTTCAAGTATACTATTGTGCAATGGATTAGGTAAGTAATTTATTAGTTTGCTAGAGGTTAGTCTGGTCAGGGTGCGCCTTATTATTTTAGCATGATCATTTTTAAAAACTTCTGTGGTATATATGTAACTTACGTCCAAAGCGAAATGGTAACTGTACTGAATGTACCCTTGTCTGCAGCTCTCAAGAAAAAATTAAACATTCATATAAACCGACGCACACGAAATGGAAAAAGAATTTCTTCTAACAAAATATCTTAAATCAGTGTGCAGCTCTTAAGAATACATAAATGCTCGTATATTTATTTCTTCAAGAAACTTTACCTCAACCGCAAAAAACAACAGAACTAATGAAAAATATGTTTTCTTATTTTTCCTGCATACGGGTCTTTAAGGCCATGAAGAAAATTTTAGGCAATTACGCGATATCAAAAACTCGAATGCCGTTACGCCATGTGTAACACGCCTAACGGGCTGTTAGATCAATTCGTGCAGCACTGTTCAAGTTATCAATTATACGGGAGAAGAAAAATTATTTTAAAATAAATTAAGGAAGAGCTTGCTTGGCTAATAATAATAATGGGAACCAGGAGTGGCAGTTACTGTCGAAATTCGACATTTTTTCTGGTTTGTTTTAAGAGCCTTGGAGGACCTCTCTTAACTTAGCATGTCATTTAATTTGTAAGGTAAAACATTACTTACCGGAAAGTCTCCTGCTTTAGAACTAAAACGTGACCACAAATTTTTATATCTTTGAAGGCCTTTGGAGGACTTTGGCCGGGCTTGTAATTCATCTAATACATTCCAGTTTGTCGATAAATTTTTAATAATTTGATACATATCGATAATTCGATGAATTTCAAATACACTAAAATCCGATAACTCAACAAAATTCGATAATTCGACAAACTTCGATACATTTCGATAACTTTGCGCTTCGAGGGCCAGATAAATTTTGTTAACTAAAATAGACTTTAACTCGATAGACTTTAGATACCTCTATAAATTTCGATAACCCGGTTAATTTTGATAGCTTTATATTTCTCGCAAGCTATCGACAAATTTCGATAACTTATATATTATAGAAATTTCGATGACCCGATTTATTTTGAAAATTCCCAAAACTTCGATTCGATCGACAAATTTCAGTAAACAAATTAATACCGATAACTCGATAAATTTCGTTAACTCTATAAATAATGATAATTCAATTAATATCAATAACTTGATAAATTTCGGTAATCACTTACATTTTTATAGGTTGATAACTATACGAAAATTTCGACAACTAAGTTTCTGTGTCTACGAATTTCGACAACTCAATAAACATTGATCAATTTCATTTATTCGATACGATGCGTTAACTCAATAGACATGGAAAACTCGATAAATTTCAATAACTATAAACTTTGATAATTCGATAAATTTCGGTAACTTGATAACACTCGATAACTAAATTTGTATGACTGATTGTACTCCGATTCCTATCAAAAAATTTCAGTAAGTTGACTTACCCTTTCAGTTAACCTAATTCTTATGTTGTTTACAGTTTCGTCTTTGTCTTAAATTTTTCCTGTATTTTTTTTTTTTTTTGTCTTAATCGTTTTTTGTCATTTACTTCTTTATCGAAGTAAAACAAAATGCAAATTGTACAGGTTGCGACCATATCTGTAAACAAATGCGGCATTTTTAAATGACAACTTTGGCCCTAATTTTCAACCAATTTTGGAACCCATAAAAACTCTCCTCATATACAGAAAAATACCTTTGGGTTCTTGGTTTCGAAATCGGTAACAAAGTTTATGTTAGCAATACAAGTGCTTTCAATATATCACTTTGAGTTTAAGCGAAACGGCTCATCTGCCATAAAATAACGGTGGTTTCGTTTCTACCAAAAATGTTGCCTTTTGATTGCCCTATTCTCTTTTCGTGTTCGATTCTAAATCAAATGCGTTTCCTAAAATGTCACTAGTCAAAAATGGCACAATATCTGCCCTGTGAAGCTTTTTTTGAAGAAATGAAATCACCATAAAATAAATCATCGATAACCTCGGCATTAAATTTTTGCTCGATACGCCGCCACATAGAAAAGTCGAATTATGCCCCATAAGCAAATTTCAAACTTGTGCGAGAGAAAATTTTACTTCCGCTTGAATTTTTGCAACACGTATTTTATTTAAAAAAAAGTGGTTGGTATTTTAATTCCACACATCAACCAAGCTAGGAAATTATATTTACATTAACTGATTTATTTTACCCTAGTACAATTACATTTAACAAGTAATAATATTAATAACAGAACGTGCCATAGGCAATTTTCATAAGCGTATGTCGATATTTTGGTATTTACATTTCAATTCACAC